>NC_056733.1:128070883-128370883 GCF_019279795.1 Protopterus annectens | reverse complement strand
TACAAGAGGCTGCTGAAGGGGAATCAGATCTTTTTAGAAAGGGACTAAACCTCTGCCCCAAGAAAGGGTCGTAAGTTGGAGAATATTTTGTCCTTGGCAGGTATTTGAATTTTGGAGCCGATAGAACCGAAGAAACTGTTGGCACTGTGGCCAGGGATGGTGCCAAGGCATGTACAGTCATCGGAGCCCATGGAGCCAAAGAAGCTGTTGCACCATGAACGGGGATGGTGCCGAGGCATGTACAGTCATCAGAGCCCATGGAGTCGAGGAAACTGTCGGCACCATGGACAGGGATGGTGCAGAGGTATGTACAGTCATCGGAGCCCATGGAGCCAAGGAGACTGTCAGCACTGTGGACGGGGATGGTGCCGAGGCATGTACAGTCATCTGAGCCAATGTGGGAACCAAGGATGGCACCGAAGTCAGCGGTGCCATGGTTAGAACTGAAATAGAAGTGAATACCATGGTCGGCACCGAGGGAGAGGATACAGATCCTGGTGCCGAGGAGGTCTGCACTGAGGGTGCCAGCAAAGCACAGAGCCGACTTGGTTCCATAACTGATGGAGATGCAGGAACCGAGTGACTCCGTTTTTCCTTATATTTTTTGGTCTTAGGAGGGGGTGAGACCTCCGACCCAGATAGAGCCTCCAAGAAAGGTGTCTTGAGTAAACCTTTTAAAATAAGTTTATTCTTATGTTCTGCTAGTGTCCAATTACTAAAACTAGCACAAATGACACAATCAGCTTTAATATGATCCACGCTCAGACAGTAGACACAACTGACATGTGTATCTGAGTTAGGCATCTTACGTCTACACTTGTCACACTGTTTAAAACCCAACTTAGCTTTGTCTGACAAGGTAAGGAAAAATAAGTTATTTACTCACCATAACGTTCCATCTGAGTAGTTATACTTCATTTTTATGCAACCTGTGGGTATACGGATCCATATCGAATCCGAGCCAGCAACTTTTTTTCTAGCATCTGCTCCAAGCTCCGAGCTCCTCCCCCTACCCATAATACACCACCATCTCCTATCTTCCCTCAGATCAAGTTTGCTGCAACTATACACATTAGCAACTCAACTAAATAAACCTAACATGTTTATTCACATGAAAAGGTCAAAGGATGGAGGGTGGGAAGGTTGCAGAAAAATGAAGTCTAACTACTCAGATGGAATGTTATGGTGAGTACATAACTTTTTTATCTGAAGTAGTTAACTTCATTTTATCTACAACCTGTGGGACAGAGTCCCCAGCTACTTAACAAATCTTTGGGGGCCCTAATGGAAGGATATTCTTGAGCAACGCAGAGCCAAAGGATGCTCTCCCTCTGGAAATCAGATCTAACTTGTAATGGGAGATGAAAGTATGAGAATTTGCCTAAGTTGCTGCTGCGCAAATGTCATCCAAAGGAACCTTAGACTAAAAAGCAGTGGAATTCGCCATGGACCTAGTAGAGTGAGCTTTAATCAGTTCAGGAGGAGATAACCCCTTGGCTTCGTAAATGTGTAGAATGCAAAGAGTGATCCATCCGGCTAAAAAAAATCTTGGAAATGGCCTTGCTCAAACGAAGTTTGGAAAATGAAACAAATAATTGCTCGGACTTACGGAAGGATTGTGTTCTATGAAGGTAGAAACTAAGTTGTCTATGAACATCTAACAAATGAAGTTTATATTCCCCTTTGTTCAGAAAAATTGGAAAGAAAACAGGTAGATTAATTGTTTGGTTTATGTTTGATTGAGATGCCACTTTGGGTAAAATGAAGGATTTGTATGGAGAGAGACCCTGTCCTTATGGAAGACCAAATAAGGGGCATGGCAGACAAAGCCTGCAGCTCAGAGACCCTTCCAGCCGACATAATAGCCACTAGGAAAGCTGTCTTCCAAGACAATGTTAGATCCACTGATGCAGCAGGTTCAAAAGGAGGAGATACTAATGACTGGAGAACCACAGTGAGGTCCTAAGGAGGAACTGAATCTTTGACGGGAGGGCACAGAAGGAAGGTGCCTTTTAAAAAGGCTTTACATAGCCTAGAAGAGGTGAGTGCAATCTTATTTTCACCTGCATGAAAATTAGAAATGGCTGCCATCTGTACTTTCACCGCGGAGGAGCTAGCTCCTTGCTGAAAAATACTAGTTAAGAATTCCAACACCGCTGGAACAGGGGCTGTAAAAGGATCCAGGTTTCTCTGAGAGGCCCAGATAGAGAAACATATCCATTTACTGCAATAGACCTTCCTAGTGGAATCTTTAAGAGAAGCCACTAGTATAGATTTTACAGGGGATGGAAGACCGGGCCTCCTGGCAATCAAGGGAACTGGAGCAGCCAAGCTGTCAGCTTTAGACTGTCTAGATTGTGAGGGTAAGCACACGAAGGATGAGAGATTAGATCCAGACAGGGATCCAGAATCCATGGAGGGGCTAGAAGATGAGACCAAAGGAAGGGGAACCAACCTTTATGAGGCCAGAATGGGGCAATGAGGATCACTATGCACCCCAGTCGACAGGCTTTCCTGAAGAAACTTCAGAATGAATGGTAACAGTGGGTAAGCATACAGTAACCAGAGGGGCCAAACATGGACTAGAGCGTCTCTGGGGGCAACCCTGGTGAAGGAATCAGAGCGAAGAACTTGCTGCACTTCGCGTTGGAAGGAGATGCGAAGAGATCGCAGCAAGGCTGTCCCCATGCACGTAATATCTCCTCTGCTACTGACTGTTTCAGAGACCACTCATAAGGCATCAGAATAGCCCGACTCAATCTGTCCGCTAAAATGTTGGAGCGTCCCGGGATGTGCATTGCAATCAAAAACCAATCAGTGGAAATCTCCCACTCCCACACTCTCATGGCCTCGCAACACAGAGGATAAGATCTGATTCCCCCCTGCTTGTTGATATACCAGACAACCGACATGTTCTCTGACTGAATTGCAATCGTACCCAGACGAAGGACAGTGTGGAAGGCTTTCAACGCTAAAAGCACTGCCCTCATCTCTAGAACATTTATGTGCAACTTGGTCTCTATCTGGGACCACGGGCCTTGGACTGTCCTTCCCAAATAGTGCCCCCCCCCCACCCGAGTTGGGAGGCATCCTTGGTCACTGTGGCTTAGGCTGGAGATGACACGAAAGGGCGTCCTGCTGCAACCTCTGGTGAAAGAAGCCACCAAAGGAGAGACGTCCTGCAGGTGTGACTGATCCTTATCTGAAAATCCATGGGCAGGTCTAGCCAAGACCATTGGATAACTACAGTCCAATGAAGGGCCCGCATATGGAGGCATGTGCAAGGGAGAATAGAAATCGAGGCAGCCATGGAGCCCAGGGTCCAAAGCACATCACTCGACTTTGGAAATTTGAGGTTCACGAATAGAGCAATATGGTACCTAAGGTGTGAGATCCTGTCTGGTGTTAAGAAAACTTCTAGCTGCAAAGTGTCTAGCCATGCCCCGATGAAGTCTAAAACTTGTACTGGTTGCAAAAGGGATTTGTGGACACTGACTGTAATCCCCAGCCGATCTGCCAAGAGGAGAAAGTAGTCTCAGGCCAGACACAGAAGACACTTGGTGGACGCAGCGAAGAGCCAGTCGTCCAGGTGAGGAAATACCTGAATTCCCTGAAGCCTCAGGTGAGCTGCTACTACTGCCATTACCTTGGTGAACACCTTGAGGGCTGTGGTGAGACCAAAGGGTAGAGCTCTGAACTGGAAGTGACTGGCTCCCAGCTGGAAGTGAAGAAACCCCCCTGGAGCTTCTGTGGACCTTGATATGGTAGTAAGCAGCCTGGAGGTCTAATGAGCACATCCAGTCGCACTCTAAGAGATAAGGTAGAATGGACTGCAGGGTGACCATCCGGAAATTTTGTTTGGTGACAAACAGGTTCAAGTTTGACAGGTCCAAAATGGGCCTGAGGTCCCCAGTCTTTTTTGGCACTAAAAAGAACCTGGAGTAAACGCCTCATCTGGATTGGTCGAGGTGGATCAGCTCAATGGCTTGTTTGTGAAGCAGCTTTGAAACTTCTAGAGCTACGGCCTTCCTGTGAGAGGGTGGGACATCTGGGAGGTGTCTTGTAGCACTTGGTGGGGCAACAAATGAGATAGTGTAGCCTCTGGATATTATTTGTAGCACCCAACCATCTGTAGTTATGGACTCCCATGCTGCTGGGTGCAATGATAATCTTCCCCCGACTGCCTCCAGAGTAGGACAGTCAGGCAACCCCTCAGGGCTGCTGAGTGTGCCTGTCAGAAAAAGGTTCACTAGACCTGAAGTTCCTGGGACCCCCTCTACCTCTGGGTAGGCGTCGATCCTGTCCCCCTCTGCCTCTGGGGGAAGAGTTGTCCTGAAACTCCCAGGAAAACTGATTTCCAGAACCACATCTTCTTTTGCCCTCTTTGGTTCCTAGAAAAGGACCACTGAGGGTTAGAGAAGCAGATCCCGATGGCAGACTTCCTGTCTTTTTTGCTTTGGACAAGAGTGTCATGTACTGTCTTCCTGAAAAGGGAGGAACCGTTGTAGGGAGCATTAATAAATGACACTTTGAAAGGCATGATGACTCATGGCTACGCCTGTCCCAGCTGCCCTAGCTGATCCTTCCATGGCGTGGGAAAGGAGACGCATGGACGTGTTTGATACCGAATTCAGAGTCGACATTTTTGCAGAGAACAGTTGTTTGTCCTGCTGTAATAAGGACTCTGGGGAAGACTCAGTGAATTCCGAAACAAGGTCTAGCTGCAGCTATATAACATGTGCCAACCTATCCACCGACCTGGACTCCTTGTCCGGACAGTGGACTGAGGAACTCTCTTGCACCAGTTCCTTCTTGGTGGCTGCTCCGACCACCATAGCATCAATAAGGGCTCCTTTAGACCAAGGTTGTCTGTCAGTGGGAGGAGAAAGAATCTTGTCAGGGCATTTCAGTATGGGCTCTACGGTGTCAAGCTCCTTCCATGCCCATGTGGTGATAAGATCCACCAAGGGGTCCACTGGTGGGGACACCCAGGAAGTAGATGGGCCTGTGCCAAAGGCCTCCAGGAATACGGACTCATCCGTAGAAGGTTTTGGAGCTGACCAACCTCCCCTCTGGCGGAGGATCTCCATGATGTCTCCGAAGGAGACATCTATGGGAGGTGACCTGGGGGAACCTTTTCCTTCATCTAAATCCGTGTCTGTAGTGAGGGACTCAGGGTAGTCCAAGTGCTTCCTTCTGCACTTTCGCTTAAGGGGGCCCTCTTCAGTGGGACTCTCTGAAGAGGACTCGTGAGCCGCAGGGGGTTCCTCAAGGGGAATAGCCTGGGGCTCCTCTGGCACGGGCTGTCCCTGAAACAGGATGAAGGGTGTCGTCACCAAATCCAGTGGAGTCTGGCTGGAATCCGAGGAGATGGGCTGAGGTCTCAATCCCTGGGAGACAACCCTCTCCACCACTTCGAACACCGAAGGAGAGCGTACCTCCTTGGCACCCAGCAAGGCAGAAGCTCTCCCTGGGTCCGAAGCGGGGATTGGAGATGAAAACAGGGTAGCCTGAAGTCCTGGGGAACAGTTCAGATCAGAAAAGGTCGGAGCCGAAGATGGAGCCATTCCCTCGGATTCGACTCCCTGTCCATGGCTCCGAGAGTCACTCGGATCCGAACTGGCCGGATACGAGGAACTCAAGGTAACAGCTGGAGTCGAGGTTGGTGGAACCGTCGGTGCCTAGCTACCAGTTCCAAACAGTCCCGGATCCAAGAACCCCGAAGTAGCCGCACGGATCGGGGAAGGAGAGATGGGGCAGAAAAAGGGCATGGAGGTCCCCCCTCTAGAGGGAGAGGGGTCTGGCAAGACTCCTATCTGTATTTGGGTCTGAATGAATCTCCGCATCATCCTGTCCATGTCCAAGTCCGACAGGCTCCGAGTCGATCGCAAAGAGGTGACCGACTCGAATCTGGCTGGTCTGTGTCATAAGGGTGAGGAAGGCCTCGGATCAGAAGACTCCAACGGCTCCAGAGAGAAATGGGGTGAGCGGAGCCTGGGAGAAGCTGGCCTCAAAGTCTTGGATGGTGGAGTAGGGGAAGATTCCCTGTCCGGGGACCTCTTGCGAGGCCTATCCCTCTTCCTCTCTTTATCCTCCTTGTGCTTTTCTCTGTCCTGTTCTTTTTCTCTCTCTCTCTCTTGCTTTTTATTTTTCTTTATCTTTGTCTCCCCCAACACCAGAACAAGTGGGAGTTTGAGTCCCTGTCTGAATGGGTGGTTGGGTGGGAGTACCTGAGACCGAGGCCGTGGCAGAATCTAGCATGGAGGCAGGGAGAAGACCCTTAGCAACTAATTTGGCCTTCCTGTCCCTGAGGGCCCTCGGGTTAAAGCCTGCACAGATTGAACACTGTGTTGATAAATGGAGCACTCCCAAACATATTACACATAGAGTGTGACCATCAGCCGGTGAGAGCTTATGGCCACACTCTGTACATTTTTTGAAAACCAACTTAGGCTGACCAGCCATAGTCTAACACTAATCACCACTCCCTAAAGAGAACACAACACACTAACACACGCTGAAGGGAAGTGGGCCTAGAACTACTTTCAGCAATAAAAAACTTTTTTTTTTTTGAAGCTATACCGATGAACAGCGCACACTAAAAGGGGGAGGAAGGGAAAACTAACTACCACTTGCACACAAAAACAGAATTAACCTACTTACTTATCCCTGAAGCTCAGAGCAAAGGAGATCATGATGCTTACTGTGGCACGGCAAATTAGATCTGAGGGAAGATAGAAGATGGTGGTGCATTATGGGTAGGGGGAGGAGCTTGGAGCAGATGCTAGAAAAAAAGTTGCCGGCTCAGATCCAATATGGATTCGTATAACCACAAGTTGCAGATAAAATAAAGTTAATTACTTCAGATAAAGAAGTTATGTACTCACCATAATGTTCCATCTGAGTAGTTATACTTCATTTTCTGCAACCTGTGGGTATTCAGATCCATATCGGATCCAAGCAGGCAACATTTTTCCAAGCAGTTGCTCCAAGCTCCTCCCCTTACCCATAATCCCTCACATCTCCTACCTTCCCTCAGATCGAGTATGCCACTATCCAAACTATCAGCAACTCAATAACAGCACTAGCCTAGAACAGGTTTGGGGGAAGGAGGGCGGGACGGTTGCAGAAAATGAAGTATAAGTACTCAGATGGAACGTTATGGTGAGTACATAACTTCTTTATCTGAAGTAGTTAATTTTATTTATCTGCAACCTGTGGGACAGAGTCCCCAGCTACCAAAACTCCTGGGAGGCCCTCATGAAAGGATATTCCTGAGCACCGCAGAGCCAAAGGATGCTCTCCCTCTAGAGATCAAATCCAACTTATAATGAGAAATAAATGTACGTGACCTTGCCCAGGTTGCTGCTGCACAAATATCATCCAGTGAAACCCTAGACCAAAAAGCAGCAGAAGTTGCCATAGATCTGGCAGAATGAGTTTTAACAGGACCAGGCGGGGACAGACCTTTGTCCTTATAGACTTGTAGTATACATTGTGTAATCCATCTAGCTAAGGAGACCTTGGATATGGCTTTGCCCAAAAAGGATCTAGAAAAGGACATGAATAACTGGTAAGACTTGACTTACGAAAGGATTTAGTCCTATGTAAATAGAAACAAAGCTGTCTACGAACATCTAGCAAATGCAGTTTATATGCACCCTTGTTCTTGGAAAGAAAACAGGCAGGTTAATTGTCTGATTAATATTTGATTCAGAGGCAACTTTTGGTAAGAAAGAAGGGTTTGTGTGGAGCAAAACCCTGTCTTTATGAAAGATCAAGTAAGGGGGCACAGCAGACAACGCTTGGATCTCAGAAACTCTACTGGCTGAAGTAATGGCCACTAGGAAAGCCGTCTTCCAGGATAAGAATTTCAAATCTACTGACGCTGCTGGTTTGAAGGGGGGAGCAACTAGTGCATGCAGAACTAGGGCAAAGTCCCAAGGAGGGACTGAATCCTTAACCGGAGGGCATAAAAGAAAGGTGCCTTTCAGAAAAGCTTTACACAGTCTCAAAGAGGCCAGAGCATTCATATTTTTGCTGACATGAAAATTAGAGATGGCCGCTAGTTGTACTTTTACCGTGGAGGAACTAGCCCCTTGTTGGAAAATATTGGACAAAAACTCCAACACCGCAGAAACCGGGGCTGTAAAGGAATCTAGGTTCCTCTGAGAAGCCCAGATAGAGAAGTGTTTCCATTTGCTGTGATAAACCTTCCTAGTGGAAGCTTTGTGGGAATCCACCAGAATAGTCTTTACTGAAGATGAAAGACTGAGAGTCCTAGCAATCAGGGGAACTGGAGCAACAAAGCCGTTAGCTTGAGGCTGTCAAGGTCGGGCAGACAGATGCCCGAGGGATGAGAGATGAGATCCGGGCAAGGATCCCAAATCCGAAGAGGAGTTAGAACATGACACCAGAGGAAGGAGAACTACACTTGACGAGGCCAGAACGGGGCAATGAGGATCACTTTGCACCCCAGTCAGTAAGCTTTCTGAAGAAACTTCGGAATGAGAGGTAACGGGGGGGGGTAAGCATACAGTAACCTGGGAGGCCAAGCATGGATGAGAGCGTCTCTGGGGAAGTCCCCTGGTGAGGGGAACAGAGCAAAGAACTCGCTGAACTTCGAGTTGGTAGGAGATGCGAAGAGATCGCAGCAAGGATGACCCCACGCAAGGAAGATCTCCTCCACTATCGATTGCTTCAGAAACCACTCGTATGGCATTAGAATAGCCCGACTCAGTCTGTCCGCTAAATGTTGGAGCGCCCTGGGATGTGCGTTGCAATCAGAAACCGACTGGTGGAGATTGCCCACTCCCACACTCTCATAGCCTCGCGACAGAGAGGGTAAGATCTGGTTCCTCCTTGTTTGTTGATGTACCAGACAACAGACATGTTGTCTGACTGAACTGCAATTGTCCCCGCCGGGGGGAGAACAGTGTGAAAGGCTTGCAATGCTAAAAACACTGCCCTCATCTCCAGAATATTTATATGCAATCTGGTCTCGGTCTGGGACCACGTGCCTTGGACCATCCTCTCCAAATAATGCCCCCCAACCCAAGCTGGGAGGCGTCTGTGGTCATTGTGGCTTGGGCTGTGGGTGTTATGAAGGGTCGACCTGCCAAGATTTCCTGTGATTGGAGCCACCAGAAAAGAGACATCTTGCAGGCTCTGTTGATTCTTATTGGATAGTCCATAGGGAGGTCTAGCCAAGACCACTGTATTGCCAGGGTCCACTGAAGCACCCGCATGTGAAGGCACGCACAGGGAAGGATTGAGATTGTTGCAGCCATGGATCCTAGGGCTCAGAGAACATTGCTCGCTGTTGGCAGCCTGGGGCTGAGGATCACTGATACATGGGCCCACATGCTCTGGACCCTGTCTAGTGTGAGAAAAACTTGCAAATGTAGAGTGTCCAGCCGTGACCCTATAAATTCTAAGGTCTGTGTCGGGTTCAAGCGGGACTTGGAGATGTTGATGGTAACCCCTAGGTTGACTGCAAGATGCAGGAAGGAGTCTCTGGCCATGCAAAGTAGGCGTTGTGGCAACATCGAGGAGCCAATCGCCTAGGTAAGGAAACACCTGAATTCCCTGAAGCCTCAGGTGAGCTGCTAGAACTGCCATAACCTTGGTAAACACCCTGGGGGCTGTGGTGAGATCAAAGGGTAGGGTTCTGAACTGGAAATGATTGGCTCCCTACCGGAAGTGAAGGAATCTTCTGGAACTTCTGTGAATTTTGATATGGTAGTAAGCGTCCTGGAGGTCTATCGAGCACATCCAGTCACATTCTAGGAGGTAAGGTAGAATGGACTGCAAGGTGACCATCCGGAATTTCTGCTTGGCTACGGTCAGGTTCAGGGTTGACAGGTCCAATATGGGCCTGAGGTCCCTTGTCTTTTTTGGCACTAAAAAGAACCTGGAGTAAATGCCTAATCCGGACTGATCTGGGGGGACCAGTTTGATGGCCCGATTGCAAAGCAGCTTTGAAATTTCTTGCGCTGCCGCCTCCCTTTGAGCGAGTGGGACATCTGGGAGGCGTTTTGGTTGGACGGGTGGGGCAAGGAACGGGATGGAGTAGCCTCTGGAAATTATTTGAAGCACCCAACGGCCTGCCTTAATGGACTCCCAAGCCGTTAGGTGCAATGACAATCTTCCCCGACTGTCTCCAGAGTAGGACAGTCGGGCAACCCCTCAGGGTTGCTGTGTGGGTCTGTCCGTGAAGGTCTCCCTTGATCCAAAGTTCCTCGGCCCCCCTCTGCCTCTGGGACTGCGTCTGTCTTGTCCCCCTCTGCCTCTTGGGGACAAATTGTCCTGTGAGTCCTGGGAAAACTGAGATTTTCAGAACCGCACCTTTTTTGCCCTCTCTGATTCCTAGAAAAATATCTCTGAGGGCTAGAGAAGCGGACTCTGACGACAGACAAAGTCTTCCCATCCTTCTCGCTCTGGACCAGGGAGTCACATACTGTCTTCCCGAACAGGGAAGAACCATCAAAGGGGGCATTTGTGAATGACGCCTTGAAAAGGTCCGCGAATTGACATAGTCTGAGACAAGCATGTCGCCTCATAGCTACGCTGGTCCCAGCTGCCCTAGCCGCTCCTTCTGTGGCATGGAAAAGAAAACACATGGACGCGTTCAAAACAGACTTTAGAGTCAACATTTTCATTGAGAACAGCCACTTGACTTCTAGCGACAAAGACTCCGGGGGCGACACAGCGAACTCTGTGACAAGGTCTCACTGAAGTCATATGACGTGTGCCAAATAAGTCAGCGCTCGAATAAAAAACTTCACTGAAAAAAAGACTCGCTTCCCAAATCGATCCACCGCCCTAGACTCCTTGCCCGGAGGGTGAACCACAGAACCTTCCTGTGCCAGTTCTCTCTTGGTGGCAGCTGCAACCACCATAGCATCCACCGGGGATCCCTTGTACCAGGCCTGTCTGTCTGTGGGAGGAGAGAGGATTCTGTCCGGGCATTTAGGTATTGGCTGTATGGTGTCAGACTCCTTCCATGCACTCAGGCAATCCTTCGGATCTAGGGACACTAGCACTCTTGGATCTGAATCAGATGGTCTCGGCAGAATCAGAACCAAGGACTCTGAAATAAAATGTCAGATCAGAGAAGGATTCATTCTTGGAGGGTAGATCTAGATAAGGCTTCCTGACCCAAAGGGGTCAAAGCTGGGAAAACCCCCATCTGTATTTGCACCAAGAGGAGATTTCTCATCATTCTATCCATGTTTACTTCTGAGAGACTCCTAGAAGAACAAGATGAAGCAATGGATAGAGACTTGGACCACCGTCTCTCAAGGAATGGAGACGGAAGTCTTGAAGGCAAGGGTCATTCGATAGAGAATATCGTATCCTAGGAAGCATCTTGGAGCCAAAAAATTCTGATCTGATGACATATTGGGAGAAGTAGCAAACATCTTGGATCCAGACAACTTTGGATCTGATCTTGCTTTTTTTTTAGATGAGCTTCCATGTAGGAAGTGGAGGAACCTGGTATCTTCAGATTATTTTAGGAGCATCCTTCAATGGTGTTTTGGAGGGTTGCGTTCCAGATATGGCTTCTGAAAAAGTGGTCGACAATAATCCCTTCAGAATTAATTTGTTTCACCTGTCCGCTAAAGCATGTGGATTAAAACAGTTGCATATATCACAATCAACATTAAGATGGTCGGGGCCCAAACAATAAACACAAATTCATGGGCATCAGTATAAGGCAACTTATGGCTGCACTTCTTGCATTTTTTAAATCCCTTCTAAGACATTTTGTGAAAAGGATTAACTCACTATCAGTAACAGAAAAAATAAATAAAGAGTATATATTTGTGTTTATTTATTTATTTATTTTTTAGGGTAAGGAGGAAAAACAGAAATGAGAAAAGGAATACCACCAATGGTATTAAAGAATACACCAAACTGTAGAAGTGTAGTAAGTTTTTACATAGAAAGAATATCAGCAATGGTAACAAGAATACACAAGTATACACTATTTAAGAAAGAATTTAGGGAGAAAAGAGCCTTAAGAAACAACACAATGTATCACTCATCTCTAGAAATGCTCGAGAGCAAGCTGATCATATCTATATGTGAGAAGTGGCAAACAAGATCTGAGGTATGTTAGGGGGTTGGTGCATTGTATGTAGGGAGTAGCTCAAGAGTTTCAGTTCACTATGAGCTATAGTAACAGCCGAGTCAAGTCCGAGAATTGGATCCCAAACCAGTGGTTGACGAATGAATAAAAATTGACATCATACCACAAAATGACTTCCAAGATGGCCGCACATTGAGTAACAGCTTAATTCTAGCTCTTCCAGTGTGAAAACAGAAACTTAACAGAGAAGTCTAGTAGAATGTTGTGTTTATGGGCAAATTTCAGTAACTGGTTAGTAAGTGTACTACCTGGATGCCAGGAAAAAAAGAAATACAGAGCACCTTTAAAAAATCAGCTACAAAAAGCAAGGAAGAAACACCGACTGGGGAAAGTTCTGCAGCTGTTCAGCAAAAATCAATGCAACATCCAGATATGACTTCCAGTAACCTACAGGAAGATATTAGACAACTGCACACAGACCTGGTTAAAATAAACAAAACACTGATGGCATATATCAACACAAACAACAAAAGGCTGAAAAAATGGAATAAGCTTTAAACAGATATTCAGATGAGGTGATAAAGCTGCAAAAATCAGAGGATGAAATGAAGAAAATGCTTGCTGAATATGAGACTGCTCAAGAAGAGATGTTCTAAAAAATAATGGAATTAAAAGGCAAAGCAAGTAGGGAAAACCTGAGATTTTCAGCTATACAAGAGAAGCTGGAAGGAACAGACTGCATTAATTTAATGAAAGCACAAATAAGCAACTGGACTGATATTCTACAGCAAGAGTTGTTAGCTTGAAAGGGCACATTGTGTGTATTTTCCAAACCTGGCTAAAATAAAGGAACCTACACCTTTAATAGTAAAGATGTAATCATACCAGCAGGAGGAGTTGATTCTGAAAAAAAACTGTGAAAGAAAGACAAAATACCAAAAGTGGGAGACAGCAGAGTGTTTGTGGAGAATGATTACTCATTGTACAGCAGGCAGAAGAGGAGTAAATTCATTCCACTATTCAGGGAATATCGAGATGCAGGTGTAAGTTTCAAACTGCTGTACCCAGCTGTCTTCAAGGTATTCTTCCCTGGAGGGACAAACTCATTTTCTGATGAACTACATGCCAATAAAGAAATACAAAAATGAATCCAACAAAAAGTGAGCTGTGAAATAGAAGGAGATTCTGTTTTTTGTTCTTCTGGTAATAAGGACCACAGAGAGACTGTACCTGTGAAACCTTTCCACTGTTTCAACGGAAAATGTTAGGAGAAGGAAGAAACCACGACAGTTGACTAAAGAATCAAGAGTACATTGGAAATTATGCAGAGACAGAATTTGGGAGATGGACATAAACAGTAATGAAAACAGTAACAATGTGGGATTACAATGCAATAATTATATTTCTGAAATATGACAGATAAAGAAAATCTGGAAATATTGGACTTCTTCTGAATTTGTTGGACTTGTGGTGGACTCTAATGTATATGCCCTACTTCATCTTATTAATGTTCAAAAATGCTTTGGGCAGGGGAAGAGAGGGGAGAAAGTTAATTGTAAGTAAAGAAAACATTTTTACTTCACAGTACTATTTTTGTGGTGTATAGTTTTCTTTGCATGGCACAGAATAAAGTTTTCCTAGTCATTTTTAAGTGCAACAGGGGTTGTGAATGGGTGCTAGTGTTCTTTTTTTCCCTTTTCTCTTTCTTCTTGTTCAGTTTTAAGAAATGTAGGCACTGCAATGTAAAAAAAAAAAAAAAAAAAAAAAAAAAAAGAAAGCCTGGCTAAATGAGCATGAAAAAAATAATGTGCTTTGTCTCATTCTTGCATGGGGGAATGACTACATTAAGGACCTTAGATTGATTTAATAAGAAGTTTTAAGAGAAAACAAGTAAAGAAAAAATAATACTGGATGTTATGATGCTGTTTTTCTGCAAATTAATGTTTGCTTAGTAGCAACTCTGTATCTGGCCCTCACGCCTGCATGGAAACAATCGAATAAAGAGAAATTGACTGAGGTGCTCATGTTCTCCATGGAGACAATCTGGTAATGAGAAAATGTCTGTCTGGTTCACATGTCTCAATGGAGACAATCAGATAAAGAGAAATTGGTTACAGTCTTGGTGGAGAGTGACTGACTGGGGAAGAAAGAAAACAGAAACTGGCTAGGAGATAACGTTCTCTGAATGCATTCAGGGCTTTTCCCAGCTGGGAGAGGTATAAAGATAAGACAAAACTAATTATCACTTAGTAGAAGCACAAGACGCGGTGGTGCAGCTGTAGCGTTGTGGTGCAGTAGCCGAGGTGGTGCAGCGGTAGCATTGTCGCCTCACAGCAAGAGGCTCTCCCATTCGATTCTCGACTGGAGCGCCTTCTGTGCAGAGTCTGCATGTCCTCCCCGCGGTTGAATGGCATTCGAAAGACATGGGTAGAATGGGTGTGCCTTCATTGAAGTTTGGGCGTCGAGGTGGCACCTCGACACCGTAAAAATCTACTGCCAATCATTAGCAGACTGGAGTTCAGCTGTGACGACCCCTAACCGGGAGAAGCCGAAAGAAGAAGAAGCACAAGCCACACCATGCATCTTAACATGGATACCCTTTCTTTTAGGTTAACTGAAGTCTGTCAGTGTGGCTGCAGTTTAGGAGATTTAGGATCATAGGAAGTTACTAGGCTTACCAGCAGGGACATAGGTGGAATCCCAGGGGTGCATTTTCTGTTCCCCACCCAATTATCCAGGTTGCACTTAAAAAGGTTTAATGAGGTACGCTGCTTTACATGGAGAGGGAGTCTATTCCACAAAAGGGAAAGTCTCTAGAACATAAATCTGTCCCACCAACAAGTCCTATTGATGTCTCAGACCAGGTTGAGGTCTCGCCTGCAGGTTACTCAAGTGAAGCTTGACTTGCAGATATGCAGCAGTCCCATCAGGGTGGGGTCTGAGATTGTTTTGTATGCCAGACAGAGGTCACCTCTAAGGAGCCTGTAGGAGAGTGAGTAGAGGGACAGGGCTTTTAGTCTATCTGTGTAGGGTAGATGTTTGAGGCCCTGGATTCTCTGGGTGAGGAATCTCTGTGGTCTCTCCAGCTGCTACATGTGCTTTGTTAGGTACATGCCAAAAGGGGCACTGTAATCAATAATTGGTCTTATAAGGGAAGAATACAGGGATGTTATGACCACCTTGTCCCTGGATGTGATACCCTTACTAATGAGGTGGGCCATGTAGAAAGCTTTCCATACAGTGGAGGCAATATGACGGTCAAAAGTCAGTTTGCTATCAACCTGAGTTCCCAAGTCCTTCATTACTGATTGCATGCTTAGTGCCTTATTATCAATGTGATAATTTGTGGGGAAGTCATTCTCCCCAAAAGGAATGATGATGATGCATTTTCTGGCATTCAGTTTGAGGCCATGTTTCTGGCACCAGTCATTTGTTTGGGTGAGACCCTCTTGGAAGATGTCTACATCACTAGGGGAATTGATGACAGCACCCAGCTTGCAGTCATCTGCAAACATGGTTAGCCATAACCCACTAGATTTGGCCTGCACCTATGAGAATTGCATCCCAAACTGCAGAGACCCCAAGACCGACCCCTGGGGTACACAGCCTGTTATGGGTCTACTACTTGAGGTTGCTTCCCCTATAATGACTAGGTGGGTTCTATCAGTGAGCCAGTTTACTACCCATCTAGCAACATATGGATTGATGCCTAGTTGAGAGTGTTTATCTATTATACCTGAGTGGGGAATAGTATCGAAGGCCTTGGCCAGGTCAAGGCAAGCGGTGTGCACCGTCTTCCCCTCATCTATGGCCTTGGTGACTGTCTCAAAGAAGTCGACCAAATTTAACAGGCATGACCTCCCCTTGACAAAACCAGACTGTGTGGGATCAAGTGTCTAGAGGGTGACAACGGCTTTGTTAATGAGGTTCATGATAATCCACTCCATGGCCTTGCAGATCAGATTAGTTAGGCTGATGGGTCTATAATTTCCTGGATCGGTGAGCGCTCCACCTTTGTGCAAAGGGATGACAGTAGCTGTCCTCCACTTGGCTGGGACGAAGCTGGTACTCAGGCATTGGTTAAATAGAGTGCCTAATGGTGCTGCAAGCTCCTGGCTAAGTTCATGTAGGATGCAGCCTGGGACGTTATCAGGTCCCATGGAGACTGTATTTTTTGCCTTTGAGAGGGCAGTGTGATGACTTGCTTCCTAGAGATAAAGGGAGGGGGGCTGGTACTGTGGTTGTCCTGTTTTACTGATGGGGTGGACAGAGGAGTGCAGTTTTCACTGAACCTGTCTGCCAGCAGATTGGCTACATCTACAGGGTTTGTGTATGTGGTGTCCTTGACCACCAGTTCTGAGCAGAATTGGGTGCTTCCCTTGAGATTGTGGACATAAGTGAAGAAAGCCTTATGACTGTCTTTAGCAGATGTGGCCAGTTTGGATTCAAAGTCTACTTTGGAGGATTTCCTAGTGCTCTTATTTGCTTATTCAGGCTAAGGAGATATTGCTTACAATTAGATACCTGCTCCTTCTTGGTCCTGGACAGCAATTTTTTTTTCTTTTATTATAGAGTTTATTTATTGTAGCTGTCCACCAGACATGTTTACTCTTCCTTGAGGAGGAGGATTTCATCCTGTCTGGTATTCCTGTGACCAGATGGTTTAGTGGTTAAGGTCTTCGCCTCCCATGCACAAGGTACAAGGTTTGATCCTGACCTCTGACCAATGCCTGTTGGAGTTTGCATGTTCTCCCTGCGTCTCCATGGGGTTTCTTCCATGTCCGAAAAACATGCTGAGTGTTTCTATCTCAGAGTCACAAATGAATGGAGCTGTGAGCAGCAGCACATACTCTACATGGTGCCCTATAGGGGGAAAGAGTTGTACAGACCAATCACTTTGCACATCTACTGTGGTGTGCAGTATCCTCAAGATACGAGATTACGGATTACAGACTGCCCACCGTGGCAGGGCTAGCCACTCGGTGTAAAATATGGCTCTAGGTGAGTTGGTCCTGTTGACTAATGCGCCAAAAATGGGCATAGGTAGTTACCGGTGATAAGTGGGTTGAGGACTCGGCCTACTCTCACCCATGACAGGGAACCCTGCTAATGGTGGGAGGGTTATATGTGCCCCTATTGGCCAGTGTGTGATACAGAGGAGGCTGGACATCCTATGTATCCAAGAGACGAGACAGAAGGGCAGTGCAGCAAAGCCACTTGGCTTGGGATCCACAGTCTACTACTAAGGTGGAGGGCAGGCTAGAAATGGTGTAGGAAATGTGGTGAGAAACAGGCTTCAGAAGGAAGTAAGGGATATCATCAGAATTAATGACAGACTCACGGCAGTCAGACTCCAGTGTAATGATAGGGCAGTATTTATAATCTCAGCCTATGCCACACAACAGGGTTGTGATAGTGAGGAAAAGAGTGCATTCAGACAGCAGTTGCAGGACCAACTAAATAAAAGCAGGACAACATAAATTGGTGTTGATAATGGGTGACTTGAAAGGACATATCGGGACAGAGAGAACAGGATACGAGGACTGCCTGGGTCCACATGAGTAGGGCAACAGGAATAAAGAAGAAGCCATTCTAGACTTCTCTCTGGCAAATGGCTTGATAGTAGTCAACACATGGTTCAGAAAGACAGACAGTCACGAGATCACAGACAACAGTAGTCAATATGCAACTCAGGTAGACTTCCTCATAGTAAGTAAAAGACACTGGGATAGAATCGATGATTGCAAAGTCATCCCCAGTGAAACAGTCGGCCCACAGCATAAACCACTAACTGCCACAATCAGCTGCAAGCAGTGGTCAGAGAAGGTTCTAAGGTTAACAGAGACCAGGCTGAAGACCTGGAAGTTGACTGGAGAGAAAGTGCAACAGTTCAAGGAATTACTTAGGGCTCTAGCACCCCAAGAAGAGGAGGAGGAAATAGGTGGAGTTGAAGAAGAATGTCAGCACCTAAAAACAGCATGTGTTAGGACTACAGAAAAGATATGTGGCCGAGCCAGGTATGGGAATAAGGTAACATAAGGAAGGCTGGTGGTGGAACGCAGAAGTCCAGGAAGTCATCAAAACAAAGAAGGAGTGCAGGAAGAAGTGGGAGACAGAAAAGACTGACCAGGCTAGGAAGGACTAATGGCTGGCTAACAAAGAAGCTAAGAAAGAAGTTGCAATAGCAAAGAATAGGGCATCAGAGGCACTGTACCAACTTCTGGAAAATGACTCAGTAAGGGGCACAGCGAAACTATATCAGGTTGCACGGCAAAGACAGAAAGCTAAAGATAGTCAGACACCCTTCATAAGGGATGCCAGCAACAACCTGCTCACCAGCCCAGAGGATATCAAAGGTAGATGGAAGGAGTATTTCCAGCAACTTCTGAATGACGAAAACCCCTCCGAAGCTGTAGTGCTCCAGAAACAGCCTATGATGAGAGAAGAAGAGGAGCCCACCATAAAAGAAGTAAGAACAGCACTAAAAAAGATGAAGTCAGGGAAAGCAGCAGGCTCAGATGAGGTCACAGCAGATATGATAAAGATTCTGGGTGAAACAGACAGGGAAGAAATGGCTCCTGAGGGTACTAATAGCAGTGTGGAAAGAAAGGCGTATCCCAGATGACTGGAAAATAAGCATACTCGTGCCAGTGTACAAGAACAAAGTGAGCATCCACAACTGTGAGCAGTACAGAGGCATCAAACTCCTATCACATTGCATGAAAGTTCTGGAGAGGGTGATTGATAAACGGATAAGCAGAGTAGTAGAATGTAAGATGGGAGATGAGCAGTTTGGATTCACATCAGGATGCAGCACAACTGACCAGATGTTTGTATTCAGACAGATACTTGAGAAAAAGCTAGAGATGAGGAGAGAGTCCAACTGGGCATTCCTAGACTTGGAGAAAGCATATGGCAAAGTCCCAAGAAAGCTGATCTGGGCAGTACTGTGGTGGTTTGAAGTCCCAGAAACAGTGGAAGAATTAGTGCAGACTATGTACAAGGACCCAATGACTCAAGTACGAACAGTGTTTGGCCTCACAGAGGAGTTCCCAGTGGGAGTGGGTGTACATCAGGGTTCAGCTCTGAGATCACTGCTGTTCATACTGATGCTAGACTACATTAGCAAACAGGATGGAGGGGATGGATCAACAAAGCCGTTGTATGCAGATGATGTGGCAGTACAGGTAGACTCTGAGCTAGAACTTCTGCAAAGGATAGGAGAATGAAATGCAAATCTGAAGGCACATGGGATGAAACTAAGCACAGATAAGACAGTGATAATGGCAGCAAATTGAGGAAATCAGAAGAAGTTGAGAATAGAGATAGAAGGGAAGATAGTGGAACAGGTAAACAGCTTCAAGTATCTGGGAGGAGTAGTTGAGGAGAAGGGTAGTCTGAATGAAGAGGCCAAAGCTAGAATCAGAGGGCTTGCAGCCAACTGACATAGAGTATCATGTGTAGTCTATAACAAAAGAATGCCAAAGAAGCTGAAAAGTAAGGTGTACAAGACAGTGGTGGGACCAGTACTACTGTATGGTATAGAAACCTGGGCAGTAAAGGCAGAACAGTTGAAGAAGCAAGAGGTGATGGAAATGAAGTGCCTGAGAAAGGTGGTAGGATGCACACTGTGGGACAGATGAAGAGATGAGGACATACGAGCAGAAACCAAAGTAGCTCCAATTGCAGAAAAGATCAAACAGAGCAGATTACGGTGGTTTGGGCACATATGTAGAAAAGCAGGAAAAAGGTAAGAGGAAGTGAAGACATCCAGCAAAGAGGTGGGTGGATGGATTGTTTGAAAGAAGATCTGAGACAGTCGGGTATGAGTGTTGAAAAAGGCAGGAGTGTGGCACTGAATCAAGAGAGCTGGCGACAGTTAACACAATACCCCGACCCCATGTAGAAAAATGGGAAAAAAAGGGGCTGATGATGATGATGGTATTGGTGATTCCAAGCAACTATACAAATGCTCATATAGTACTTTGGTGTAAGTTTGGACATATGTGCCAGTTTCTGTGGCTGGGGAGAGGGCTGTGAAGCTGTTTATACCTTCCTTCAGGAGGTTGTAATCAGCTTTGGATTGTTTGACCCTAGCTGGGGGGGGGGGGGGGGGGGCAGTTGGGGTCGATAGAAACTTTGAAAATGACTGCTTTGTGGTCGGATCTTACCAGAGATTATGACACTGTAGGGATGCTGCAGGGGTTACTCATGTTGGTTAATACCAAGTCCAACATATTTTCACCTCTTGTGGGGGTGTCAACCAACTGGTCCAGGCCATCTGCATTGCCGAAATCAAGGAATCTCTGGGCATTTGTGTTTTGGCATGAGTACTTCTTCCAATCTATGGTTGGATAGTTAAAGTCACCCAGGATCAGGGTAAAGGGTTGAATCTTCATAGATTCGAAGAGGTCGAGATAGGTGGAGTGGGCATCTTGAGTCAGAGTTGGAGGCCTGTAGCTAGCTATGATTTGAATAGGGGTCTTGCCAGTTGTTAACTGCACCTGGAGTACGTCCTGTGCATCATACTGTTTGACCAGCCTAGAGGTGTGTATGTCTTTTATATATTGCAACTCCACCTCCTTTTGTTTTGCTGCCCACAGCTGGAGGACTGAATAAATGATAGGATGAGTAACCTGGTATGGCTGGGGTGCTCGCCGGAGCTTTGAACCAGGTTTCTGTGACTGCACAAATGTCAGCTTCTTCCAGGGTTAAGAATGAATGCAATGAGTGCAGTTTTGTGTTTAGACTCCTAGCATTTAGCAGCATAATCTTTAAATTACATTTTGATAAAATGTTCATGTTGACCTCATGGCATTGCCTAAAAATGTCATTATGGATGAGGCAAGAGCCTTTGCCAGGAGCCTAAAGCCCAAGGGAGACTGATGCAGGCCATCTCTGGCAAAGCACTGTGGCTTATCGATCATGTTATCCCAAGCTATCAGGTACTATATCCCCTTTGAAAAACACCTGAAACTAAGCCAGTTGTTAAAGTCAATCATTTTCTATTTGTATCGAGGTATCATTCTGGGTGACGGTAGAATGCTGCTTAAGGCTAGGGACATACCTGCCTGGGATACATACTCAGCGAGCTCGATCATGTCTCTCTTCATATAGTCCAGGGAGGTAAGTCTCAAGTCATTTACTCCAACATTGACCACGACAGAGTCATAACAATACCTGTTGAGAGACCTGAGTGCATTGGTGATATGGAGGATTCTGGCACCCGACAAACAACTAACTGTGACTTTCTCCTTATCTAGCCTGGTGAGGGGCACATCTGTGTGTCTCACAATGGAGTCTCCTATGACTAATATATTGGGTTTATGTTTAGGCCTTAGTGGCTGTGAGAGACAGATGTGTGGACTATGTGTGGTGTGATGGGCAGTGGAGTTTGTGTGTGTTTATGCCTCGGAGGTCTCTTTTGTTTGGGTATGCATTTGTTGAGGGCTTCCACATATGTGGGACTGTGTTGTGTAGGTGTGGGTTGTGTTTGAGGTGTGGTGTTCATGTTGCCAGTCTTCTCAGTGCCAGATATACTGGTATGTAGAGGAGAGAGCAATGACACTAGGTGCTTGATGTATTTGTAGCTCTCACAAATTGTGTTCCTAGGGGGTAGTAATAGAGGGCTGTCTGTGTAAATGAGCCAGTTGCTACACTGTCTCAGGATGCCCATATCAACCAGACTGGCAGGAGAAAATGTAGGAAATTGTCCATCCATATTTCTCAGAAACTAAAAGCGCTAAGAGGGTAAAGGGAGGAAAATCTAGGAGTAGTACTATTAGATGATAAAACAAGTGCTACTAAGGGAAAACTTGTAGCTGGAATACCTCAAAAAGGATTAAAAAACATGCGGCTGAAGTTTTGGATGCTGCAGACCTGTATCTAGACTATGTTACTCAATTTTAAGGTTAAGAACGCAGTAAGAAAAAACTCACAATGGAACAAAGATTAATCACTTATAGTCAAAAGAACAGAAAGAAAAAAAAAAGAAGTTATATACTTACCATAACGTTCCATGTGAGTTGTTCATCTCGCCTTCATTCTTACTGATGGATTCTGAGCCGATCCCTCAGCTCCAATACGGCCAATTGCAAAGCTCGAGGTCTTCAAATAGCTCAAGGCCAAGTCCCTATCCAATAATGCACCCGGAATTACCTCAGATCTTGTTTGCTGCATATAATAATAACACCATATGTCATTCTTTCACTCCCAAGAGAAAGGTATAGAAGGATTGAGTAACCGGGATGGATCCAGCCTCTCGGTCATCTAACAGCCCAGGGAGGGAGGAGGGAGGGACGTAAGAATGAAGGCAAGATGAACAACTCACATGGAACATTATGGTAAGTGCATAACTTCGTTATGTGAAGTTGTTCAATCTCGCCGTTCATTCTTTACTGATGGGTAGCATCCCAAGCACCATTAACCTCGGGTGGCTCACGGGAGTATATTTCTCAGGACCGTGGATCCAAAGGAGGCCCTGTCTCTGGAGGCCTTGTCAACTTTGTAATGAATGATAAAGGTATGAGGTTTTGACCAAGTGGCTGCTGCACAAATATTATCAATTGGAAGTCTGGCAGAAAAGGCAGATGATGTAGAGACTGCTCTGGTTGAGTGAGCTTTAATCTTGTGTTACAAGGGCATATTGGCAGCTGAGTAGGCAAAGGTGATACAATCAGATAACCATTTAGACAGCGTTGTTTTAGCCTCTGGTCTACCATTCCTGGAGTCCGAAAAGGAAACTAAGAGCTGATCTGATTTTCGGAAATCTTTTGTTCTATCCAAATAAAATCTGTGCTGTCTGTGAACATAAAGTCTCATGTCTCGCAAGTTATCCAAAGCCTCTTCAAGAGAAATCTTAATGAATGGATGGGAGATCGTAAGTTTACCCCTGGGATCTCTTCTGTGTCGCTGCTTGTCACTCTGGAACAAAATCCCAATCCATGTCAGGCAGAGCCCCTCACTGACCCTCTTCAAGAGAGATCTTGAAGAATGGATGGGAGATCGTAAATTTACCCCTGGGATCTCTTCTGTGTCGCTGCTTGACAGAGGTACAGTAAACAAACCTTAAAAGGGCTACCTTCTGTGACCTACTATACAGAGGCACAGTCAACTAATCTAAAAGGGTGGCAAAAGCCAAACATACTCTGGCTAGGCTTATAAATGCCCTAGGGCAGATAGCCTAGTATCAACCTATGTTCTAAGTGAGACTGTCAGCATGGAATATCAAATAGGGAGGCTTGATGGATAAAGCCTGAAGCTCTGACACTCTGCAGGCAGAAGTAATAGCTACCAGAAAGATGGTCTACCATGACAAAAATCTGAGGTCACAAGAGGAAGCTGGCTCAAATGGCGGAAGAATTATGCGGGAAAGCTTAACATTTAGATTCCATGGAGATTTCACAGGTGGCCTAATATGAAAAGTCCCTTTAAGAAAGGCTTTGGATGACTTGTGAGACATGATATTCAATCCCACAAATCCGAAATGAAAATTAGAAATAGCAGCCAATTGAACAGGAACTGTTGCTGCTACAGCTCCTTTGTTAAAAATCATAGTCAAGAACTCTAAAATGGAAGCCATGGGGGCTTGGTAAGGATCAATATTATTTTTAGCGGCCCATATACGCTCTAGCTTCCTAGTAGAAGATTTATGAGAAGATAAAAGGATCTGTTTTGTGTCACTGAAGAGGTTATGGAACCTGGCTATGATGGGAATTGGAGAAGCCAAGCTGTCAGCTTCAGGGACTGCAGAGAGGGATGAAGATCCCCCAACGAGTGCATCAGAAGGTAGGGAACTGGGTCCAGAATACAAAGATCCTCCAAAAGATGAAGTCGAAGGAAGGGGAACCAAATCTGACGAGGCCAATGAGAGGTTATTAGAATGATGGTCCTTCCCAGGGTTTTTGCTTTCTGTAGAACCTTGGGTATCAACGGGACTGGTGGAAATGCATAGAGGAGACCCGGAGGCCAATCATGTAAGTGTGTGTCCCTTGGGGCTACTCCCGGAGGGGGAATCAGGGCAAAGTAGCTTCTGCATTTCATGTTCATGCGACTGGCAAAAAGGTCGCAGCAAGGCTGGCCCCACCTGTGGAAAATCCGGTCTGCTATTTCTTTCTTGAGGGACCACTCGTGTGGCAACAAGATAGCCTGCTCAGCTTGTCTGCTATCATGCTGGATTTCCCGGGATGTGTGTTGTCAACAGAAAGTGCTGGGTGGAAACAGTCCACTGCCATACTCTGAGAGCCTCGCGTCAAAGGGGGTAAGACCTGGTTCCTCCTTGTTTGTTCAAATACCAGACCACCGACATGTTGTCTGTCTAAATCGCAATCATACCCAGAGGAAGAGAGTCCTGGAAGTACTGCAATGTCAGAAGTACTGCTCTCATCTCCAGGACACTGATATGCAGATGTATCTCTTGATCGATCCATGTGCCTTGGGCTGTCTTTCCCTGAAAATGGCCCCCCACCCTATCAGGGAAGTGCCCTTGGTCACTGAGGCTGCTGGAGGGGGTAGCACAAATGGGCGTCCTATCATGACATGAAGTGAGGTCAGCCTCCACTGAAGGTCCTTTTTGCAGGAATTTGTGATCATTATAGTGTGAGACAAGGGAAGCTCTTGGTAAAACCACTGAGTGAACAACAGCCACTGAAGTATCCGCATGTGCATACGAGCTAGTGGTATGGCTAGAATTTCTGCTGCCATCAAGCCTAATAATTTCAGAACTTCTGATGCTGGTGCTCTGTCTTTTGATATCAGAATGCTGGCATGCTGAAGAACAAGAAAGACTATTTCTATTGGAAGTCTTAGTGTGGTGGTGGTGGTCTCCAACTCTGCCCCAATAAAAGCGATATGCGACGATGGCGACAAGGCAGATTTTTCTAAGTTGACTGTAATGCCCAGATGATTGCAGAGTGACAGAGTGGACTCCTTGGCCTGAATGAACTGATGCCTGGTGGTGTCAGTAAGGAGCCAATCATCTAGGTACAGAAACATCTGGAATCCTAGACACCTCAGGTGAGCCGTGACCACTGCCATGCATTTGGTGAACACTCTGGGGGCTGTAGTGAGACCAAAGGACAGGGCTCGAAACTGATAATGATTGGCTCCCAGACGGAAGCGCAGGTGATCCCTGGATGGCCTGGCCATTTTTATGTAGTAGTACGCATCCTTGAGATCTATCGAGCACATCCAATTGTCTTTCCCTAAGAAGGGAAGTATAGACTGAAGCGTGACTTCTCTTTCTTTACATATTTGTTCAGCCTGCTGAGGTCCAATATGGGTCTCCAGTCCCTTGTCTTCTTGGGAACCCAAAAGAATCTTGAGTAAGTTCTGGATCAGGTCTGGTCTGCTGGGACTGGTTGGATGACTCTTTTTCTTAGCAACGTTTGGACCTCTACTGTTGCTTGTTCCTTGTAACTGGGTGGAACGTCCGGGATTTTTCTTATGGTTGGAGGGGGTGTGGCGAAAGGAATGAAGTATTCTCTGGAAATGATACTTTGTACCCAGCTGTCTTTTATTTTGAGTCAGGTGTCTGGATACAAAGGTAAGCGACCCCCGACTGCCTCCAGAGCAGGAGAGTCAGGCCTCCTCTCAGGAGTGCTGGTAGGGCTTCCCAGAGAAGTGATCTCTGTCACCCTGGTGTTGCGGACCCCCTCTGCCACAAGGGCAGCATCTTCCATTATTGCCCCCTCCTCTGCCTCTGGTGGGGGGTTCACCACATGTGTCCTGAAAGGCTCGGAACCACATTTATCCTCCCCTTTGACCTTTAGGGTAGGGTCGGGAAGGAGTGGAAAAATGGACCCCAACAGCAGACAGAGTCTTTCTGCACTGTTCACACCTGGTCAAGGTTTCTTTCACTTTAGACCCGAAAAGGGATGAGCCATCAAAAAGAGTGTTCACGAAGGATGACTTGAAGGGCTCCGCGAAGGAACACAAGTGCATCCAGGAGAGTCTCCTAAGAGCAATTCCTGTACCTGCTGCCCTACTCGTTCCATCAGCTGCATAAGAGATGACGCGCATGGATGAGTTTACTATAGAATTGAGGGTAACAAGCTGGGCGGCAACTTTGTCAGGAGCTCCTGCAGCTACTGTACCCTGAAGAGTATCTCCTAACTCCTTAAGGAGATCTCTTTGTAATCTGGTAAAATGGGTTAAATAGTTGAGCGAACGAACAGCAAAGGTCGCTGAACTAAACATGCGCTTCCCATATCTATCCATAATCCTGGAGTCTCTGTTAAAAGGATGGATAGACAAGGAAGTCTCGGACATTTCCTTTTTGGTGGCTGCCACTACCACCATGGCATCAACTGGAACACCTTTTGTTAAAAAAGATTTGTCAAGGGGGGCAGAGATGAATTTATTAGGCCTCCTAGGGACAGGCTCCATAGTATCCGGAGACTCCCATGTCCTTTGTGAGACCAGATGCATCAGCTCATCGAAGGGTGAAGACACCCAAGAGGTGAAGGGCTGAGACCCGAAAGCCTTCAGGAGAACTGACTCATCCTCACTAGGGCTTTTGGACTGCCAGTCACCCCCATGCCTAAGGATTTCAAGTATCTCAGCGAATGAGATATCCTCAGAGGGGGATGGTGGGGACCCTTCTGACTCATCTAAGTCAGTATCTGATGTGTGAGACTCCTGTGGGGAGTCTAGATGTTTCCTCTTACACAATCTCTTCCGGAGAACCTCATCAGTGGGAGCTTCTGGTGAGGTCTCGGAAGAGCAGGGGCCACCCAATGGGGCTTCCTGAGGCTCTAGGTCTCTACGTTTGGTCAGGATGTGTGAGGCAGACACAGGCACTTTAGGGGAGGTGGAAGGCAAGCCTGAGGTCGAGGATGTCTTAGGAGACATGACTCTCCTGATGGCATCGAAAGCACCTCTGCTCTGATGTAAGGGAGCCGACTGATCCGAAGAAATTGTCGACACCCCCAGCACCGGGACAGTGGGCTCCAAGCCCAAGGTAGGAGCTGAGCTCATCCGAGCCGAGGCCCCAAGAGGCAGAGTCGGAACCAACAAGTCAGTGCGACTGTCCTCCCCGGACCCGACCAGAGAGTGTTGGCTCCTAGAGTCCTCCATCTGAACCGAGGACATCAGAGTGCACAGAGCCGAAGACACTGGAGTAGGCATCGGCTCCGAGGGTTCCAATAACATCAGGTCTGACTCCTCCGGCTCTGAAAGACCAGCATGGCTTGGAGGAGAAATAGTTTGAACTGGTGCAAGGGTCTTCGGCTCCGAAGCCATTTGGGTCGAAGCCGGTAACATTTTTGCCAAGGCCGGTGCCAACAACAGCTTCTGCACCACACAATCCACATCCAGATCTGACAGGCTGATAGAGGATCGAGAGGAATGTACCGAAGGTGGTACCGACTGAAGTAATGGACTCTTCGTCGCTTTGGACACCAGTTCCAATACTGGGGACTGGCTCCAAAAGGAAAAGACTGTCGGTTCGGATGGCAGTGGAGCAGAAGTCGAGGATTTTTTTTGATTTCTTTGAGTCTGAAGTCTTAGAAGACTTTGAGGACTTACAGTCTCCATCTTGGTCACTCAAAGCTTCTTGAAATGAAGGCTTCAACAACCCTCTATCAATGAGTTTTCTCTTCCTTTCCTGAAGGACCCTTGAGGAGAAGGAATGACAAATAGAACAACTGTCTTGCAAATGGAGAGGTCCTAGACTGTATAAAAAATTAACGTGGCTGTCTGTAACAGACATCTTTTGGCCACACTTTGGGCACTTTTTTAAATCCAGACACTGGGGTGCTTATCTTGGTCAGCCATTGGAAATCTTGAGAAAATTAGTCACACAAATACAAATCTAACAGTAATTAGCTACAAAAAGCCTTAAAAAATCAGGCTAAGGCACACACACACAGCAAAAATGCAAATGATCAATATATGCATACACACACACACACACACACACACACATATATATATATATATATATATATATATATATATATATATATATATATATACGTGTGTGTGTGTGTGTGTGTCAGGAAAAGCCTTTACTGTCACCACAACAGTCAAACACACAATATAAGCAGACAATGCATAAAAAAAAAGATAGCTGCTAAGATAACACACAGTCTAAATCCTAGCAAATAATCAAGTCAGAAAATGACTGTTCCATACAAAAACTATAACAGTAATTATAATCTTCCACCTTTCCTAAAAAAATTAAAGGCTAAATACACCACACAGAAAACACTACACACTAAACTTTTTTATCAGAAAAGGTGACAAACGTCACTGATTAAGCACACTCTATTAACTAGCCAAAAAATTTTAAACTAGGCCTAAAACAAGAGGTCACTAGAAGATTTTTGTGAAACACTAAGGGAAGGGACTAAATGCAGAAACGCACACTATAAAGCTGTAAAAGGTTTGAAAAACTATCTAAAGTATACAAACTATCTAAATATCAGTAAATAAGTAGAAAAAAACAGCTTACTGGCCCGAGCTAATGCATAACCTCTGATCTATTGCAGCGGCAAACTAGATCTGGGGTAATTCCAGGTGCATCATGGGATAGGGACTTGGCCTCGAGCTATTTGAAGACCTCGAGCTTTGCAATTGGCTGTATCGGAGCCAAGGGATCGGCTCGGAACCCATCAGTAAAGAATGAACGTCAAGAATGAACAACTTCACATATACAGTTAAACAGCAACAAAATTTGTTCCTATTATGTGGATAAAACTTCAGTATTTGAAGATGTATATAGTTTCATGTGTTAGTATTAGCATAATAGGTTTTAGTGGGGTTACTTTTTTTTTTTTTTTTTTTTCCAAGGGCTTTCAATAAAACAAAAAAGTTTTATAAGATAGGCTCAAATGGATATGGTAAGAAGCAACTATATAAAAGTTCAACCTGCTAAACATTGTATGCATGTAACACAAAAAGCTGGAGCTAGACATTTAACAAAAAAGATTACACATAAAAGGTGGGAATAATAACTTTTTAATAAAATGATACTTTCTGGAATGTGGTTAAATGTCAATGGTCTCAAAGACAAATACAAAAAGGAAAGAGTAGTGAACTATATTAAAAATGTAGAGTACAAATAGCTATGTTACAGGAGACGCACTTGGAAAGAACAGAACATGTGAATTTTATAAAGAAAGGTTTTCGGGATGGTTATTCAGCAAAATATCTGGGACAAGGAAAAGAGAAGTACTTAGATTAACTGCAGAAGGCGCTCCAAGGGTGACAGAAGTGGATAAAAAAGATAATGACAGATTTGTAGTGCTAAAGGGCTACTGGCAAGGGAGGAGGATTGCACTGTCATGTATTTATATTCCACCTAAAAAATGCTGTAATGGAGCTTAAGAAAATTATGGGAGAAATAATCAGATTTCAGCAAGGAATATTACTTATAGGTTGGGACTGGAATTTGATTTGCATCAGTGAAGATGTGCCTGGGGGGGCCAGAAGGGGAAAGTATAACAAAGGAGGGTAGATTTTTTGAAGAAATGTATGAAACTATTTGGCATGGAAGATGTGAATTCAGTAAAAAGAAGTTATATACTCACCATAACGTTCCATCTGAGTAGGTAACTTCATTTGTCATCAACCTGTGGGTATCGGATCCGACCTGGATCCGAGCCGGCAGCTTTCCAAGCCAAAGATCAGAGCCCCAAGCTCCTCCCCCTTACCCATAATACCCTGCTACCTCCTTCTAGTCCTCAGATCGCGTTTGCCCAATTATACAATGTCACCTAGACAAAACAACAACCTGAAACATTCTAACCTAATGAATACCAAAAGCTGAGATCATTCTAGGATTCAGATAACTAGAGAACCAGTTAAGGGGGAAGGAGGAGAGGGGGGGTTGGTCCCTGACAAATTAAATTACCTACTCAGATGAAACGTTATGGTGAGTACATAACTTCTTTATCTGAAGTAGTTAACTTCATTTGATCAGCAACCTGTGGGACAGAGTCCCCAGCTACCAAAAACTTGGGAGGTCCTCAAGGAAGGATATTCCGGAGCACTGCAGAGCCAAAAGCTGCTCTTCGTCTGGATATTAAATCCAGTTTTTAATAAGAGATAAAGGTATGAGATGAAGCCCAAGTAGCCACAGAACAAATATCATCCAAGGGCACTCTTGACCAGAACGTAGCAGAAGTAGCCATAGAACGGGTAAAATGGGCATGAACCCCTAAGGGCTCAGCCAGACCAGATATCTTGTATGTGAGCAAAATGCAGTGAGAAATCCATCTAGCTAGAGTCACCTTCGACACTGGCTTACCCAAGAAAGGCTTCACAAAGGAAACAAAGAGCTGCTCTGACTTGCAAAAGGCAGCTGTTCTGTGTAGGTAAAAGCGCAATTGTCTATGAACATCTAACAAATGAAGTTTGTATTCCCCTTTATTCTAATAGTTAGGGAAGAAAACTGGTAGATTAATGGACTGATTGATGTTCGCCTTGGAAGCCACTTTAGGTAAGAAGGAAGGGTTAGTCCTGAGAGAGACTATGTCCTTAAGGAAAACAAGATATGGGGGTTTAGTACAAAGGGCCTGGAGTTCTGACATCCTTCTAGCTGAAGTAATAGCTATTAAGAAAGCAGTTTTCCAACATAAGAATTTTAAACCAACAGAAGCTGCAGGTTCAAAGGGTGGTCCAGTTAGAACCTGAAGGACCAAAGTTAGGTCCCATGGGGGAAGAGCGTTCCTAATAGGAGGTCTCAAAAGAAAGGTTCCTTTTAAGAAGGTCTTACAAATCTTAGTGGAAGTTAAAGGACTAAGATTTTCTCCAATGTGAAAATAGGAAATGGCAGCCATTTGAACCTTTACAGTAGAAGAACTGGCCCCTTGCTGAAAAATATGAGATAGGAAATCAAGCACTGCTGGAATGGGAGCAGTGAAAGGATCCAAATTCTTATGCGAGGCCCAAATGGAAAACTGTTTCCATTTGCTGTTGTAAACCTTCCTGGTAGAAGGCTTATGCGCCACTACCAGGATGGATCTAACTGCAGACGAGATACCGGGAGTCCTGGCAACTAATAGAACTGGATCAACCAAGCTGAGAGCTTGACGTCGTCCAGATTCGGGGTTTCTAATCCCGAAGGATGAGAAATCAGATCCGGGATGGGATCTAAGATCCAAAGAGGAGCTATGAGATGAGACTGTAGGTACAGGAACCAGGTTTGATGAGGCTAGAATGGGGCTATGAGGATAATCTTCCTCCCCAACCGACGAGCGTTCTGTAAAAACTTTGTCATTAACAGAAGAGGAGGATAAGCATAAAGAAGACCGGATGGCCAAGCATGAACTAGAGTGTCTCTGGGGCTTCCCTTGGGGGGGGGGGGGATTAGAGCGAAAAACTCGCTGCACTTCACATTTGAAGGCGATGCGAAGAGATCGCAGCAAGGCTGACCCCACTTGCGGAAGATCTGTTTCGCTACTAAGGGATTCAGAGACCACTCGTAAGGAGAGAGGATAGTTCGACTCAGCTTGTCTGCTAGGATGTTGGACTGACCCGGAATGTGCATTGCTAACAGAAAATGGTTGGTGGATATCGCCCAATCCCAAACTCTCAAGGCCTGTTGGCAAAGAGGTTAAGACCTGGTCCCCGCCGTTTGTTGATGTACCAGACCACTGACATGTTGTCTGTCTGAATTGCAATAGTCCCCGGAGGGAGAAAGGCATGAAGAGCTTGCAACGCTAGAAGCACCGGTCTCATCTCCAGAAGACTGATATGCAGAACGGTCTCTGTCTGAATCCACGTACCTTGGACAGTTCTGCCCATAAAATGCCCCCCCCCCCTCCACCCAAGGCGAGAAGCGTCCGTGGTTACTGTGGCTTGGTGTTGTGGCATTATGAATGGTCGTCCTTCCCGAAGCTCCCGAGATTGGAGCCACCATATGAGGGAATTTTTGCAAACTCTGCTGAGGGGGATTGGAGAGTCCAATGAGTGTTGAAGGATGGACCACTGGACCTGCAAGGTCCACTGGAGGACACTCATGTGCAAGTGAGCTAAGGGCGAAAGGTTGATTGCTGCTGCCATGGACCCTAAGGCTCTCAGGACTAACTCCGCTAATGGGGCTGGAGATTGAAGGAGTGCTAGGACGTGAAGGGTTAAGCTGCGAAGCCTGTCCAACATCAAGAAGGCCTTGGTCTGAAGCATATCTATTCTGGCCCCTATGAATTCCAGGACTTGCATTGGTTGAAGGGATGATTTCTTGTAATTTATAGTGATCCCCAACTGGGAGGCTAAGAGCAGGAAGCAATTCCTGGCTGAGCAGAGTAGATGCCTAGTGGAGGCGGCAAGGAGCCAGTCATCCAGATAAGGAAAAACCTGTATTCCATGAAGCCGCAGGTGGGCCGCTACAACTGCCATGACCTTGGTGAACACCCTGGGGGTTGTGGTGAGGCTGAATGGTAGGGCCCTGAACTGGTAATGACTGGCCCCCAAATGAAAGCGGAGAAACCTCCTGGATCGTCTGTCCATGAGAATGTGGCAGTACGCATCCTTGAAGTCTATGGAGCACATCCAGCTGTTCTCCTGCAGTAGGGGGAGAATGGATTGAAGAGTGACCATCTGGAATTTCTCCTTGGCAATGAAGAGGATCATTGTAGAAAGGTCGAGAATTGGTCTTACGCCCCCCGTCTTTTTTGGCATCAAAAAGTACCTGGAGTAATTGCCTAACCCGGACTGGTCTGTGGGGACGTGCTGGACGGCTCTTTTTTCTAGCAGCTTCTTTATTTCTAAAGCTGCAGCCTCCCTCTGACTGGGTGGAACATCGGGGGGGGGGGCACCTCGATTGAGGAGGAAGGTTTATGAAGGGAATAGAGTAGTCTCTCTGGATATTATTCGAAGCACCCAGCGATCTGTCGTGATGGACTTCCATAGTGCCAGGTGCTTCGAAACCCCCCCCCCGACTGCCTCCGGAGAGGAGCAGTCGGGCAACCCCTCAGGGCTGCTGCGTGGGTCGATCGGAGAAAGGTTCTCGCGACCCAAAATTCTTCACCCCCCCCCACCCTCTGCCTCTGGGCCGGCGTCCACCTTGTCCCCCTCAGCCTCTGAAGGACGAAGGGTCGGGAGCGTAACGGGACTGCTGAGACTTCCGGAACCACATCTTCTTTTGTCCTCTCTGGTTCCTGGAAAAGGACCTTTGAGGAGCCGAGAAGTGGATTCCGACAGCAGACAGCGTCTTCCCATCTTTCTCGCTCTGAACCAATGTATCGTGGACGGTCTTGCCAAACAGGGTACAACCGTCAAAGGGAGCGTTCGTGAAGGACGCCTTGAAGGGTTCAGCAAAGTCGCAAAGTCGGAGCCAAGTGTGATGCCGTAAGGCGATGCCTGATCCGCTGGCTCTAGCGGCCCCCTCTGTGGCATGGGAGAGTAGCTGCATAGATGTGTTCGATACAGATTTCAGAGTGGCCATGTGAGTCGAGAAGGTCCGTTTGTCCTCGGCTGACATGGACACAGGGGGAGACTCAGCATATTCCTTCACCAGATCCCACTGAAGCCTAATCACATGGGCCAAGTAATTCAGTGCCCTTATGGAAAATGTACCTGAAGCAAACATCCACTTTCCGATGCAATCCATTGTCCGAGACTCCTTATCAGGAGGATGGACCAAGGAACTATCCTGTGCCAGTTCCTTCTTGGAGGCAGCCTCCACCACCATGGCATCTACTGGGGAACCTTTACTCCACACTGTACTATCCACAGGGGGACTAAGGATCTTATCTGGTCTCCTGGGGACTGGCTCTACAGTGTCCGGCTCCTTCCATGCCCTGGTAGTAATGAGGTCTACCAGGGGGTCAGCCGGAGGGGACACCCAAAAGGTAGATGAGCCTGCATCAAACGCCTCCAGAAACACCGACTCATCCGAGGAAGGCTTTTGGGCTGACCACCCCCATTTTAGGCGTAGCATTTCCATAATGTCTCCAAAGGAGACGTCCTCGGGGGGTGACCTGAGGGAACCTTCCCCTTCCTCTAAATCGGTGTCTTCTTTGAGGGACTCGGGTGAGTCCAAGTGCCTTCTTTTACACTTACGTTTGTGAGGGACCTCCTCGGCGGGACTGTCCGAGGAGGGCTCACCAACAGGGTCATGTTCCTCCAGTGGGACTGACTGGGGCGTCGACGCAGACTGTCCCTGGGGCTGGATGATGGAAGACAAGCCCATCTGCGAGGGAATGGTGGGTGGATCCGTAGCACGAGCAGGGGGTCTCGAACCTCTCGAGAGAACCCTCTCCATCACGACAAAGGCCGATTGGACCCGAAAGGGAAGTGTGCTCCGACCGCAACGGAGCCGAAGACACACCTACCCCCTCGGATCCGACACGCGGCTCTCGGCTCTGAGAGCTCGGATCCGAAAAAGGGATCTGACAAACTCGAGGGCAGGGCTGGCGTCGAAGTAGCAACTACTGTCAGCGCCGACTCCCTGACTACTCAGATCTGACGTTGGCTCCGAAACCCGATAATGGATCGGAGAAGGAGCTATGGGGGCAAAAAATGGGGCCAAGCTCCCCACCGGAGGGGGAGAGGCAGGAGCACTCCCATCTGCATCTGGGCTTGTAGGAAGTGATGCATCATCCAGTCCATGTCAGTGTCTGAGAGGCTTCGTGTCGACCTAGAAGAGGCCGCCGAAGCTGGCTGGAAAGGCCGCCGCAACGACCTCGACGATGGCCGGGACTCCTCCGGTGAGAAACGTGGGGAACAGAGCCGAGAGGGGGAAGACCCGGGAATCTTCAGGGGAGAAGAGAGCTGTTTAGCCGGCGGGGCCGAGGGGGCAGAGTCGGCCCGCCGCTTGTGGCTCCTATGTTTCTCTCTATCCCTATCTCTCTCTCTCTTTCTCCCTCTCTCTCTTAGCCTCCTTCTCTCCCTGGGAAATGGTGGGAGGTTGAGTCCCAGCCAGGGGAGATAGCACAGCTGGCTAAACAGCCGCAGCCGCGGCTGGAGCCACTGAGGGAGAGGAGGAAGAAGCAGAATTCGTGGGCAAAAGACCCGCCAGGATCAGCTTGTTCCTCCTATCCCTCACATCCCGATGGTTAAAGGCTGCGCAGATATGGCAGCCCAATGACAAATGTGCTACCCCCCAGGCAAAGAATGCACTGACTGTGGCCATCAGCTGGGGAGAGCTTATGGCCACACTCAGAGCACTTGGAGAAAATGGCCTTAGGGACTTCGGCCATAGCAAAAACCACAACCACACACACTGTCACACAAGAATAACGGGAAGGGTGAATATACTAAAATTAAGCTAAGCTAATGGGTTTAAACTAAACACAAACACACACCTCTCTAATTTTACCAAAAAGTCAAGAATTTGACAAATACTCACTAGCTAACTGCCAGGAGCTCGTAACTCGCGTTTGTTAAAGCCGCGGCAAACGAGTTCTGGGGACTGGAATGAGGTAGCAGGGTATTATGGGTAAGGGGAGGAGCTTGGAGCTCAGATCTTTGGCTTGGAAAGCTGCCGGCTCGGATCCAGGTCGGATCCGATACCCACAGGTTGCTGATCAAATGAAGTTAACTACTTCAGATTAGTAGTTTGGAGTGAATTTACATATTATTCCCCAAGATGTAAAAACTGGGCTGGGCTAGACAAAATTTACACAGGAATATGTAGATTTAATTGAAGGTCTTGATGCACACACAATAACTATTCCAGATCATGTGCCAATAATAACTAAAATAAAAATACAGAGTAATGAAATAAAAATGAGACACTGGCCCACCTATCTGTTGAAAAGGGTGGAATTAAAGGAATGGGTAGTGGAGATGATCCAGGATCTGTTTGACAGGATAGAAATTACTTCTCAAAATATAGCTAGGGAGTGGGATAAAATTAAGGTGGCGTTTAAAAATAGGGTGGAAATAAAAGAAAGGGAGCTATGGTTAAGAACTAACAAGAATTACTTAGAGGGGCTGACAAATGTTAAACTATTGCAGAATAGGTGGAATCTCACAGAACAAGAACAGGATCAGCTGCAGAATGCTAATCAGAAAATAAGGGATTACCTCGATAATATACCCGAGTTTAGAAAGACTGCTGTTAAGGAACTGTTTTTTGATAGCAACACTAGAGCACAAAAACTTTTGGCACAATGATTCAGGCAGCAGGAAGTAGAAGGAGCTGTCACCAAGCTTAGGGAGCCTTTAACTAGGAAGGTAAAAAATCCTGTAGAGGTATTGGAAATATTTCAGAAATTCCTTGAAAGTCTGTATAAAGCACAGAAATATAGAAATCAAGAAAAGATATAAATGGAAATGTTTGTGGAAGAACTAAATATGCCAAGTTTAGAGGTAAATGAAGCTCAATTACTAACAGAATATGAGAAGATCCGATAAAAATTGTGATGTAATCAGGGAAAACTGATAAAGATCGGGAAGGTTTTGTTTGACAGTATTTGAACAGGAGGAGAAGTACCAACATCCTGGAAGAAAGCAGTGGTAACTGTAATACCTAAAGAGGGTAAAAATCTATCAGATCCAGCTTCATACAGGCCCATTTTAATATTAAACCATGATTATGAAGTGTTCATCTCTATAATGGCTAAAAGAATGGCAAAAGTAATGCCAAAATTGATAGATATGGATCAATGTGGTTTTGGGGAGGGGAGGCAAACATTTGACAACATTAACAGAACACTGATGATCCAGAGGGAAGCAGACTGTAAGAAAATACCATTGTTGTTGGTGGATCTTAATGCAGAGAAATCAGTTAACAGAGTAAGTTGGGACTTTATGAGCAGAGCAATGGAAGCGTTTGCATTTCCTTAAAAAAATGATAAGGTTGATATATATGAGGGATCAGAGGCGAAAATTAAAGTGGGTGGGTTCCTCTCTGATAATTTCTGCTTGAGCAGAGGAACCAGGCAGGGGTGATCTCTTTCCCCTTTGTTATTTGCATTATATTTACAACCACTTACAAAGAAAATAAGGGACTCAGAAATTCAAGGATATAATTAGTATGGTAGTCAAGAGAAGCTGGTTCTATTTGCAGATAATATTATTTTATACCTGACAAAAACAGAAAAAGACATTGTTGTGAAACATTTTGAGACAGTCTCAAATCTTTTTGGAATACAAAATTAATGAAGCTAAAACAAAGGCAAGAGCAGTAAATTATATACCCACACATGAACTGGTTCAGCAATAGCCATATTTACAGGGACATGATAAAATGAAGAATGTAGGAATATGGATTAACAATTATTCTGGTGTGACAGCCAAGGATATGTGGGAAGAGACTAAATGAGAAGTTATGTACCTACCATAACGTTCCATGTTAGTTGTCTTCTCTCGCCTTCTTTCTTGCGTGATGGGTTCGGAGCCGATCCTCGGCTCCGACTCGGCACTTGCTAAGCTCGAGAGTCACATTTACCAGCTCGAGGCAGCCCCATATCCCATGATGCAAGGCGGTAAGTACCCAGATCTCGTTTGTACCTATAGGGAAAAACACCTAGCACAAAAAACTTTCCACTGAGGAAAGAAGCAATTAGCTTAAAGGAAGGGCTGTAATGGGAACCAGGTAACTAACTGGTGCCTATAGAAGCAATCTTCCAAACAAGGGAGATCAAGGTCTGTCCAGGCAAAGGGGGAGGAGGGGGGGGCGCAAGAAAAAAGGCGAGAGAAGACAACTAACATGGAGCGTTATGGTAGGTACATAACTTCTCAATGTTAAGTTGTCAATCTCGCCTTCATTCTTGCTTGATGGGACAGCGTCCTAGCACCTCTATCCTGGGTGGCTCAATGGAACAGACTCTTGAGAACCGTAGAACCAAAACTGGCTCTATCCCTGGAGGCCAAATCCAATTTGTAATGAGAAACAAAGGTATGAGGAGTGGCCCAAGTGGCTGCTGCACAAATAGTGTCTAAAGGGAGTCTAGCCTGAAAGGCTGTGGAAGTGGCTAAACTTCTGGTGGAATGCGCTTTTGGTTTTGAGCACAGCTGTTTGCCCCTGAGTTGATAGATTTCGGAGATGGTGGAAGAAAGCCAACTAGATAATGTCACTTTGGAAACAGGAAGGCCTTTCTTATTTACAGCATAAGAAAGAAAGAGCTGATCGGATTTCCTGAATTGTTTTGTTCTGTCCAAATAATATCTGAGTTGGCGGTGAACATCAAGATAATGTAATTTTGTTCGATCTGTTGGAGTAATTAGGGAAAAATACAGGGAGATCAATAGATTGGTTCAAATTAGTTTTCGAAGCCACCTTAGGCAAAAAGGATGGATTAGTTCTCAAGGATACCCTGTCCTTGTGGAATAACAAATAAGGGGGACGAACAGAGAGAGCATGAAGTTCTGACACTCTCCTGGCCGAGGTAATAGCGACAAGGAAGTGTGTTTTCCATGAAAGAAACTTCAGTGAACACGAAACAGCTGGCTCGAAGGGAGGAAGAATTAAGGATGTCAGCACTAGATTTAGGTCCCATTGAGGAGGAGGACTCCTAACAGGAGGTTTAAGGAGAAAAATCCCTTTCAGAAAAGCTCTACAAAGCCTGTGGGACATAATGTTGTGATCTGCAAACCCGACATGAAAGTTCGAGATAGCAGCCAACTGAACTTTGACCGTGGAAGATGAAGAGCCCGAGTGAAAGATTTCTGCTAAAAAAATCCAAAACTGCATGAACAGGGGCAGTAAAGGGATCTATATTCTTTGATTTTGCCCAAAAAGAAAAGCGTTTCCACTTGCTGGCATAAATCCTTCTAGTAGAGGATTTAAGGGAAGCGACTATGATATCCCTAACCGGGTTAGAGATCATAGGAAGCCTGGCTAAGGAAGGAAGGGGAGCAACCAAGCTGTGAGGTTGAGAGAAGGAATGGACCGATGCAGGTGACCCGATTGGTGGATCAGAAGGTCTGGCACTGAGTCCAGATGCCACGGCTGCACCAATAGGTGATGATGGAGGAACGGAAACCAAATTTGTCGAGGCCAACAGGGGGCAATGAGAATCATTTTGGCTCTCAAAACGGTGGCTTTCTGGAGTACTTGTGGAATCAAAGGAAAGGGAGGAAAGGCATAAAGAAGTCTCTGGGGCCAATCCTGGGTAAGAGCGTCTCTGGGGGGATGGCCTGGCAGTGGGAAGAGAGAGAAGAAGTCTGGGCATTTGCTGTTTTGGGGAGTAGCAAAAAGATCGCAACATGGGCGGCCCCATTCTAGAAAAATCTCCTCCACTATAGATTGTTTGAGAGCCCACTCGTGAGGCATGAGAATAGCTCTGCTCAATCTGTCCGCTAAAATGTTGGTTTTCCCAGGGATATGCGTTGCTACCAGAAACCGATGAGAGGAGATCGCCCATTGCCAAAGTCTGAGAGCTTCTCGACACAAGGGGTAGGACTTGGTTCCGCCTTGTTTGTTGATATACCATACTACAGACATGTTGTCCATGTGAACTGCAATTGTTCCCAAAGGAAGAAAGTCGTTGAGGGCTTGCAACGTTAAAAGCACTGCTTTCATCTAAAGGACATTTATGTGCAGGTGGTATTCGAATGGTTGCCACGTCCCATGAACCATCCTGCCCTGATAATAACCCCCCCACCCGATCAGGGAGGTGTCCGTAGTGACTGTGGCTACCGGGGCCGGGGATACAAAGGATCTGCCCTGATGAATCTGGGGAGAAGAAATCCACCAGGATAGGTGGTTTTTGCAAGTTTGTGTCACCAGGATCTGGTGACGCATGGGAAGTTGTTGGTAACTGGGTGAACAACATCCATTGAAGAAGATGCATGTAGAAGCGGGCCAGGGGAAGAAGAGTAATGGCCGCTGCCATGAAGCCCAACACTTTCAGGACCAGTCTGGCTTGCACCTTTTTGCTGGCAAGAATGATCCGCACGTGACTTTGGATATCTGAGATTCTTTGGTCTGTGAGGGTTGCTGACATCCAAACAGTGTCTAAATTTGCGCCTATGAAAGTAATAGACTGGCAGGGCGACAAGGAGGATTTTTCGTAGTTGATTGAAATTCCTAACTGAGTGCAGAGTTTTAGGGTGTAATCCCTGGCTTGGAGAAGTTGATGCCTGGTGGTGGCTGAAAGGAGCCAGTCGTCGAGATACGGAAACACCTGGAATCCTAGACGTCTCAGGTGAGCCATGACCACTGCCATACATTTGGTGAACACTCTGGGGGCTGTAGTGAGACCAAAGGGCAGGGCTCTGAATTGAAAATGACTGGACCCCAGCCGAAAGCGGAGAAACTTTCTGGAGCGTCTGTGAATTTTTATGTGATAGTATGCATCCTGAAGGTCTACTGAGCACATCCAGTTGTCTTTGCCCAGGAAGGGCAAAATTGATTGAAGTGTGACCATTCGAAATCTCGTCTTTTTCACAGACTTGTTGAGTCTGCTGAGGTCCAATATTGGTCTCCAATCTCCCGTCTTTTTGGGGACCAAAAAGAACCTTGAGTAGATTCCGGGCTCTGAATGGTCTGTTGTAACTGGCTGAATGGCCCTTTTGTGTAGATGCTTTGATACTTCTAACTTTGCGATTTCCCTTAGACCGGGTGACACATCTGGAAGGGAATTTTTGTGAGTAAAGGGACTTTCCTCGAAAGGAATTCTGTAACCCTCGGATATGATTGACTGTACCCATCTGTCTTGAGATAGGGAACGCCAGGCTTGTGGGCACAGCGATAATCTTCCCCCGACTGCCTCCAAGGATGGACAGTCGGGCAACACCTCAGGGATGCTGGAAGGGCTTGTCAGAGAGAGGCTCTCTGCTTCCCTGGTTTTGTGGACCCCCCCCCCTGCCTCTAGGGCGGCGTCTATTATTATTACCCCCTCTGCCTCAAGGGGAAAACTGACCACATGTATCCGGCGTGACTCCTTGGGATTTGCGGAACCACATCTTTCCACCCTTCTGTCCCTTGGGGTAAGGTCTAGAAGGGGTGGAAAAACGGACCCCTACGGCAGAAAGAGTCTTGCCATCCTGTTCACACCTGGTCAATGTATCCTTCACTTGAGGACCAAACAAAGTTGACCCATCAAAGGGAGAGTTTGTGAAGGACGCCTTGAAGGGATCTGCAAAATTACAGAGCCGCATCCAGGATTGACGTCTCAGAGCCACTCCTGTACCTGCGGCTCTACTCGCTCCATCTGCTGCATACGAAATCAGCCGCATGGAGGAGTTGGTTATGGAGTTAAGGATTCCTAGCTGAGAAGCAATCTTGTCTTGTGCCCCCGGAGCTGCAGGATCCTGTACTACTTCACCTAGTTCTTTAAGGATGTCCCTTTGGAGTCTGGTGAAGTGACACAAATAATTCAGCGAACGCATGGCAAAGGTCGCTGAGGAGAACATCCGCTTACCATACCTGTCCATGGTCCTAGAATCCTTGTTAGGAGGAAGGATCTGCAAGTTCCTTTTTAGTGGCGGCCGCCACCACCATGGCATCAACAGGGACACCTTTTGTAAGGAATTGCTGTTCAGAAGGGGCTGTAATAAATTTAGAAGGCCTCCTGGGAACTGGCTCTACGGAATCAGGAGAAGCCCAAGCCTTTCGAGCAATTACCTGCATGAGGGGGTCAAAAGGCGGAGAGACCCAGGAGGTGGAGGGTCGAGAACCAAACGCCTCTAGGTATACCATCTCATCATCGGAGGGATTAATGGAGGGCCAGTTTCCCCTCTGTTTCAGGAGTTCTAGGATGTCTGAAAAGGAGACATCCTCAGAGGGGGATCTTGGGGATCCCTCCGACTCATCTAAGTCGGTATCCGAAGTAATAGACTCAGGGGAGTCCAGGTGCTTCCTCTTACAAGTCCTCTTGCATGGAGGATCTCCTGACAGATCAGGAGAATCCTCGGAAGAGGGGGTTCCTCCCAGTGGGGAAACCTGAGGCGGTGGATCTCTCAGTCCGGGAGCAAGAGAGCGGGAAGAGATATCAACAGGCACCATAGAGGGAGGAGCTAAAGGAATAGACTGCTGACTGAGCCCAGGGGCCAGCACACTCCTCATCAACTCGAAGGCTCCCCTCCCAGGGAGATCCGAGAGAACCCATTCCGAAGAAACTGGGACTCCCAGGCCCACCGAAAGGGAAGGCTCCGAGGCAGATGTCGGAGCCGAGCTCACCAAGGCCGAAGCCCCAAGGGGAAGAGCGGGGTCGGACAAGGGTCCGATGCCACTCACCCCCTCGGAGCAGACCAGGGAAGCCCGGCCACCGAATCCCTCCAAGGAAGGTCTCAAGGAGGAGATAGGAGTAGATGCTGAAGGCGCAGAAGGGGGGAGTATCTGGCCCTCAGCCATAGCAGAAACTATTCCCGTAGACTCCAGCTCCAAACTCTGGGGTAGAGTCGAAGGAGGAACTTGAAGAGGGTGTGGACTAATAGTCGTCTGTTGAGACGGACTATGAAGCATTTGGGCTAGTGCCTGTGATTTTAATAATCTGCTTACCACCCTCTCTAAATCATGGTCTGACAACCTGGAAGACCTAGATGATCGGCTCCGATGGCTCCGCTCCGAAAGAAGAGGTGAGGCCGGAGCCGACAGTATCGGTTCCAAAGAGGGAGACCTGGACCTCTTCCTCGAAGGAACCATCGTAGCCGATGAAACCATGGATCCAGACGGAGCCGATAACTTTTCGGCTCCGAGTGACGGTATAGATGTATCGGCTACGGCCGGAGCCGATACAGGCAAAGAAATCATGGTGTCGGAGCCGGTCGGCGCCGACACCGAAGCCCGAGCCACATGGATGTCGGAGCCAGTCAGAGCCGACACCAAAGTGACCTTCAAAGTATCGGCACGATAGCCATCGGTGCCGATGATTTCTCCAAGCTAAGATCGGCTCCAGCCGAGCGATCTCGACTCGAGTCGGAGCCAAGGCTTAGGTACAGAAGCCTGGGCCTTGGTAGTCTTAGAGGGCTTACCCGGAGCCGATTTTGCTGGGGAGCCCTCCGGTTTAAGAAGTCCTCTTAAAATAAGTTTGTTCCTCCTTTCCTGCAGGACTCTCTGGCTAAAAGAGTGACAAATTGCACAGGAGTCCTGCAGGTGTAGAGGTCCCAGGCAGTATATACAAGTGTGACCGTCTGTCAGAGACATCTTCTGACAGCACGAGTCACACTTCTTGAAGCCTGAGACCCTCTGTTCTTTAGACATAGTGCTTTCCAAACAAACACTACACACACAGTCCCGAACCAGACAAACTAAAGTTAAAGTATTGAGAAGTAAAAACTCTCACACACACACCCTGACAGGGGGGGGGGGATGGGAGGGAATTAAGGCCTGACTAAAAAAATAAAGAAGGAAATATAAAGTTAGTCAGAAAAAGCCTCACAATTATCTATAAAAGATAGAATTTTAAAGAAAATAGAAAATTTTCCTGATTGGGGGCTAAAAGTTTAGTAATAATAAACACTTACCAGGAGCTGGTAAAAGGAGGACCTCATCAGCGAAGCGGCAAACGAGATCTGGGTACTTACCGCCTTGCATCATGGGATATGGGGCTGCCTCGAGCTGGTAAAAGTGACTCTCGAGCTTAGCAAGTGCCGAGTTGGAGCCGAGGATCGGCTCCGAACACATCAAGCAAGAATGAAGGCGAGATTGACAACTTAACATCAAAAGATAACACAAAACTGAGAAAATAGAATATTTGTTATATGGATATGGATAGTAAGATATAAGCAGTTAAAATGATTTTAGTCCCATTAGTCTTATATACAGGTCAAGCATATTTTTGTCTACCAGAGGAGAAGCTGTGGATAGCAATTAATAAAGAGCTGAAGGACTTTATCTGGAAGGAGGAGATGGCAAGAGTCAAGTGGGATAAGCTGATTCTTCCAGTAGAACAGGGTGGACTGGAATTACCCGATTTAAAGGGGTATTTCAGAGCTACACAGTTAAGGCTCCTATACATAGCACAAGTAGAAAAAAATAGTTACTTACTTACCATAATATTCCATCTGTGTTGTCGATCTTCATCCTTCTTCAACAAGTGGGTTCAGATCTGATCCATCGGATCTGACTCAGCTGTTGCTAAAGCTCATAGCCACCAAATCTCTCGTGCTTCTCTCTAACCCACAATGCATCTACCAAATTACCTTAGATCTTGTTTGCTGCTACATTAGCATAGGAAGATTATGACAATTATGGAAAAGCCATATCCAGAAGTCATATATAAACATAAATATATAGAGACCATGTAAATACTCGTTCCTCCAGAAGCCACAGGATGAGGGTTGGTGGGAGGGGAGTTGAGGAAGAATGAAGACCGACAACACAAACTGAACGTTATGGTAAGTGCATAGCTGCTTTATCTGATGTTGTCAATCTTCATTCTATCCTCAACAAGTGAGACAGCGTCCCTAGCAACCTTTGTCCAGGGTGGACTCAAGGAAGGATATTCCAGAGCACCATAGAACCAAATGACGTCCTACTTCTGGAGACCAGACCCAACTTGTAATGAATGACAAAGGTATTGGGAGTAGCCCAAGCTGTTGCTGCACAAATATCGTCCATGGACATTCTTGACTGAAAAACTACAGAAGTAGCCATGGATCTAGTGGAGTGTGCTTTCAAGAGATGTGCAAGAGAAATGCCCAATTTAGCACTGACAAAGGAAATGCGTTTTGTCAACCACTTTGATAGGGTAACTTTGGAAACTCATTTTCCCAAAGTTGATTCAGAGAAAGAAATAAACAGTTGGTCAGCTTTCCTGATTTTTTCTGTTTTATGCAAATAGAATCGCAATTGCCTATGAAAATCCAGTAAATGTAAGATATAGACTCCTTTGTTGGTAAACTTGGAAAAAAAAAAACACTGGTAGATTGACAGCTCTATTGATATTGGATTATGACACCACCTTTGGAAGAAAGGACAGACTGGTACATAAGGTCACTCTATCTTTGTGGAAAACCAAGTATGGAAGTTTAGAAGATAATGCTTGGATCTCAGAAATTCCTCTCATTGAAGTTAATGGCAACCAAGAAAATTGTATTCCATGTAAGATATTTAAGGTCACATGTAGCTGCTGGTTCAAAGGGAGGTTGTGTGAGAGACTGAAGCATCAAATTTAAATCCCATGGAGGAGTACGGTCTTTAAAAGGAGGCCTTATAAAAACGGGCGCTTTTAAGAAGACCTTGCTGAATTTATGAGAAGCTATGGATGTGCCATTAAAATCTGTATGGTGATTTGAAATTGCAGCTAGTTTTACTTTAAAGATTGAAGAACTAGCACTATTTTGAAATAGGTGTGTAAGGAAATCTAAAATGTGATTGATAGGAGCTGAAAAGGGGTCAAGATTGTGTTGCTGAGCCCAAAGGGCAAATCTTTTCAATTTAATGGAATATGTTTTTCTTGTTGAGGGTTTATGGGAAGATAAAATTATATGTCAGACAGGTGATGAGAGCATAGCTTGTCTGGCTACTAAGGGAACTGGAGAAGCCAAGCAGTCAGCTTGAGGTTTGGTATATCCAAGTGTGACATGCCAATCGGGTGAGACAGAGGGTCTGGAGTCAGATCTAGGTTCAATGCTAGTTGAACTTGGTGAAGCCATAGGAATGGAAACCAAATTTGTCAATGCCAATAGGGGGCAATGAAGATTACTGTGCTCTTCGACCTGACAATTTTCTGCAGACATTTTGGAATCAATGGGGTTGGTGGGAAGGCATAAAGGAGACCAGGGGGCCAATTGTGAAGTAGAGCATATCTCGGTGACTGTCCCTGTGTGGGAATTAGGGTAAAGTAGTTGCTGCACTTGTTGTTTAGGGGAGAGGCAAAAAAGATCACAGCATGGCTGGCCTCATTGATGGAAAATCTTGTCCATCACTTTCTCATTGAGGGACCACTCATGTGGAAGAAGAATGCACCTGCTCAGTTTGCCTGTAATCACGTTGGCTTTCCCCTGGAATATGTGTCACTAAAAGAAAGCGGTTGGAAGAGATCTCCCACTACCACGTCCTGAGAGCCTCTTGGCACAATGGGTAAGATTTGTTTCCCTCTTGTTTGTTGATGTACCAGACAACTAACATGTTGCTTGTTTGAATCGCAGTCGTCCCAGAGGGAAGAACATCTTGAAATGCTTGCAAAAGCACTGCTGTCATCTCTAGGACATTTATATGCAAATTAGCCTCTTTGGGGGACCAAGTACCCTGCACTGTTTTCTCCCAGATAATGCCCCCCCCCCCCATCTGGGAAGAATCTGTGGTCACTATGGCCTTGGGCTGTTGGGGAATAAAAGGAGAGCCATGGAGCAGTTGGTCGGATTGGATCCACCAATGCAGATCTCTTTTGCAAGTCTTGGTAGTTCTTATCTGATACAACATTGACTGATGAAAGATTGACCATTGAGTAGCCAGCATCCATTGAAAGATCTGCACGTAAAACTTGGCCAATGGAACTAGGGTTATCACTGCCGACATGAGGCCTAGAGTTCAGAGAACTGCACAGGCAGAAAATGAGGTGTTCTCCACAACCTTCTTGACCTGTGACCTTATTGTTTGAACTCGGTGTGGTGGAAGTGCTCCAATAAATTCCAATGTCTGAGTTGGCTGAAGTTGTGATTTGGTGTAGTTTATGGTTATTCCTAGGAGAGTACAGGTATGGAGAACTTGATCCCTTGCTTGTATGAGTTGATGCCTGGTTGGAGCAGTAATGTGCCAGTCGTCCAGGTAGGGATACACCTGGAATCCCTGCAGTCTGAGGTCAGTTGCTACTACTGACATTCATTTGGTGAACAGCCTGGGGGCTGTGGTGAGTTCAAAGGGCAGTACTCTGAAATGGTATTGACAATCTCCCAGCCGAAAGCATAGGTATTTTCTGGATCACTGTTCATTTTTATGTGATAATAGGCATCCTGATGATCTATCAAGCACATCCAGTCATCCTTGCCCAAAAAGGGGAGACTGGACTGAACCATGACTATCTGGAACTTGGTTTGTTGAACAAACTTGTTTAGATTTGTGAGATATAAAACTGGTCTCCAGTCCCCTGTTTTCTTTGGGACTAAAAAGAACCTTGAGTAAGTTCTGGATCCTAACTGGTCTGGTGGGGCCGATTGGATGACTCTTTTCTCTAACAGCTTTTGAATCTGAATTGCTGCTTGAACCCTATGACTGGCTGGAACATCGGGGATTTTTCCTGGAATTGGTGGTGGTAGGGAAAATAGTATTATGTAACTTCTGGATATAATCCTCTGCACCCAAGAATTTTTTGTTTAGTCAAGTCTAGCCAGGCTCTCTGGTACAGGGATAACCATATGCCGGCTGTTTCTAGTGGTGTACAGTTGGGCCTCTGTTAAGGAGCGCTGGTAGGGTTTATCAAAGAAAGATTCTCATGAACCCTGATTTTGCAGGCCACCTCTGCCAAAAGGGCAAAACAGTCCATTGGAGTTCCCCTGCCCCTGGGGGAACCTCCTCCACATGTGTGATGGAAAGGACCTTGGGACTTTTTGAACCACATTTTCTGACCACTCTGCTGATTCCTGCAGTAGGATCTTTGGGGGACTGAAAAACATATGCCCATGGCAGACAAGCTCTTCCCATCCTTCTCAGACCCGGACAGCATTTCTTTTACCTTAGGGCCAAAAAAAAAGAAGTTATGTACTCACCATAATGTTCTGTCTGTGTTGTCAATCGTCATTCATCCTTGACCTTTGAGTACTCGGCTCCAATTCTCAGAACCGGCTCGGCCATTATGCAGCTTTCGCTAGCCAAAAACTTTCAAGCTAAGACTCTAGCCAAAATACCCCTCTCCATATTACCTCAGATCACGTTTGCAGCCACATAGTAAGACAGAGGAATGTGTAACATCAGAAAGAAGCCATGTGCAAGGTCAAACCTTTCCAGGACAATCATTTGATCCTCCAGGAAATCTACAGGAGGGGAAAGGAGGGAGAGGTGTCATGGATGAATGAAGACAGACAACACAGAAGGAATGTTATGGTGAGTACATAACTTCTTTATCTGATGTGATCAATCTTCATTCATCCTTGACCTTTGTAACAGAGTCCCCAGCTACTTTAGGTCCTGGGTGGCTGTATGGAAGGATATTCCTGAGAACCACAGACCCAAAGGATGCTCTTCCCCTGGAGACCATATCCAATTTGTAATGAGTGATAAATATATGTAGAGTAGCCCATGTTGCAGCTGCGCATATTTCATCCATGGAAGCCTTGGAGTGGAAAACAGCTGACATGGCTATTGATCTGGTGGAATGCACTCTCACAGGCGCATGTAACTTGAGATTGTTGTGACTGTAAATGAAGGTAACACAATCTCTTAGCCATTTAGACAAAGTAACATTTGATACAGATTTTCCCAGAGTTGGGCTGGAAAAGGATACAAATAACTGGTTTGATTTTATAGATTCTTTAGTCCTGCTGATGTAAAATCGTAATTATCTGTGAATGTCCAGCATATGTAAGCAATAGTCACCTTTGCTGAAAAAAAATAGGGAAAAAAACATGCAAATCAATAGTTTAATATTAGATTCTGAGACCACCTTAGCAAGAAAGGACAGGTTGGCAATTTAGTGAAGCTCTATCCTTATGAAAATAACAGATATGGGGGTTTTTAAACATAGTGCTTAAATTTCAGAAACTCTTCTGACAGAAGTAATTGCTATTAGAAAAAGAGTTTTCCATGATAGAAATTTTAGGTGGCAAGTCACCGCTGGTTTAAAGGGGGGAAGCACCAAAGACTGTAATATCAAAGTCAGATCTCATGGCACTATAGGATCTTTAAACGGAGGTTTTAATCGTAAGACCCCTTTAAGGAACACTCTACATAAGTGATGAGGAATTAATGAATGGTCTTCAAGGCCATTGCGGAAGTTAGAAATGGCTGCTAATTGAACCTTGATTGTAGAAGCAGAAGCTCTTTGATCAAAAAGGGTAGCTAAGAATTCCAAAACTTTCTCAACTGGTGGCGAGAAGGGATTGAGGTCATTATCACAGGCCCAAGTCGAAATTCTCTTCCATTTGCTAAGGTACAGTTTCCTGGTGGATGGTCTATGGGAAGCCAATAGAATTTTTTGAACTGGGGAAGGTAAGTTATTCTGCCTGGCTACTAATGGAAGTGAAGGAACCAAGCTGTAAGCTTGAGATTCTAAAGGTTGGGGTGCACCAGTCTCTGCAAATGAGACAGCAGGTCTGGAAATGGGTCCAGAATCCATGGACAGTGAATTAGATGAGACCATAGGAAGGGGAACCAGACTTGTCATGGCCAGAAGGGTGCAATGAGAATCACTTTGCTTCTCAACCTGTGAGCTTTCTTCAAGAGAGGGGAATGAGAGGGAAGGGGAGGAAGCGTAGAGAAGAACCAAGGGCCATTCGAGAAGACGAGTATCTCTCAGGGACTCCCCCTGAAGGAAATTTAGGGCAAAGTAACTGCTGCATTTGTTACTCATGGTGACTGAAAAAGGTTGCAGCAAGGCTGGCCCATTGATGAAAAATTAGAAGTTATGTACCTACCATAACGTTCCATGTTAGTTGTCTTCTCTCGCCTTCTTTCTTGCTGGATGGGTTCGGAGCCGATCCTCGGCTCCGACTCGGCACTTGCTAAGCTCGAGAGTCACTTTTACCAGCTTGAGGCAGCCCCATATCCCATGATGCAAGGCGGTATATACCCAGATCTCGTTTGGTACTTATAGGGAAAAACACCTAGCACAAAAAACTTTCCACTAAGGAAAGAAGAGCAATTAGCCTAAACAAAAGGGCTATAATGGGAACCCAGATAACTAACTGGCGCCCAAAGAAGCAATCTTCCTGACAAGGGAGATCAAAGTCTGTCCAGGCAAGGGGGCAGGAGGGAGGGTCGCAAGAAAGAAGGCGAGAGAAGACAACTAACATGGAACGTTATGGTAGGTACATAACTTCTAAATGTTAAGTTGTCAATCTAGCCTTCATTCTTGCTGGATGGGACTGCGTCCCTAGCACCTCTATCCTGGGTGGCTCAATGGAACAGACTCTTGAAAACCGTAGAACCAAAACTGGTTCTATCCCTGGAGGCCAAATCCAATTTGTAATGAGAAACAAAGGTATGAGGAGTGGCCCAAGTGGCTGCTGCACAAATAGTATCTAAGGGAAGTCTAGCCTGAAAAGCTGTGGAAGTGGCTAAGCTTCTGGTGGAATGTGCCTTTGGTTTTGAGCATAGCTGTTTGCCCCTAAGTTGATAGATTTCGGAAATGGTGGAAGAAAGCCATCTAGACAAGGTCACTTTGGAAACAGGAAGGCCTTTATTATTCTCAGCATAAGAAAGAAAGAGTTGATCAGACTTTCTGACATGTTTTGTTCTGTCCAAATAATATCTGAGTTGGCGGTGAACATCAAGATAATGTAATTTTTGTTCCGATCTGTTGGAGTAATTGGGGAAAAATACAGGGAGATCAATAGATTGGTTTAAATTTGTTTTTGAAGCAACCTTGGGCAAAAAGGAAGGATTAGTTCTCAAGGATACTCTGTCCTTGTGGAAGACCAAATATGGGGGACGAACAGAGAGGGCATGCAGTTCTGACACTCTCCTAGCCGAGGTAATAGCGACAAGGAAGAGTGTCTTCCATGAAAGAAACTTTAGAGAACATGAAACAGCTGGCTCGAAGGGAGGAAGAATTAAGGATGTCAGCACTAGATTTAGGTCCCATTGAGGAGGAGGACTCCTGACAGGAGGATTAAGGAGAAAAACTCCTCTTAGAAAAGCTTTACAAAGCCTGTGGGACATAATGTTGTGGTCTGCAAAACCGACATGAAAGTTCGAGATCGCAGCTAACTGAACTTTGACAGTGGAAGCTGAAGAACCCGAGTGAAAGATTTCCGCTAAAAAATCCAAAACTGCATGAACATGGGGCAGTAAAGGGATCTATATTCCTTGATTTCGCCCAAAGGGAGAAATGTTTCCACTTGCTAGTGTAAATCCTTCTAGTAGAGGATTTAAGGGAAGCCACTATGATATCCCTAACAGGGTTAGAGATCATAGGAAGCCTGGCTAAGGAAGGAAGTGGAGCAACCAAGCTGTGAGGTTGAGACAAGGAATGGACCGATGCAGCTGACCCGATTGGTGGATCAGAAGATCTGGCACTGGGTCCAGATGCCACGGCTGCACCAAGAGGTGACGATGGAGGAACGGAAACCAAATTTGTCGAGGCCAATACGGGGCAATGAGAATCATTTTGGCTCTCAAAATGGTAGCTTTCTGGAGTACCTGTGGTATCAAAGGAAAGGGAGGAAAGGCATAAAGAAGTCCCTGGGGCCAATCTTGGGTAAGAGCGTCTCTGGGGGGATGGCCTGGAAGTGAGAAGAGAGAGAAGAAGTCTGGGCATTTGCTGTTTTAGGGAGTAGCAAAAAGATCGCAACATGGGCGGCCCCATTCTTGAAAAATCTCCTCCACTATAGATTGTTTGAGAGACCACTCGTGAGGCATGAGAATAGCTCTGCTCAATCTGTCCGCTAAAATGTTGGTTTTCCCAGGGATATGCGTTGCTACCAGAAACCGATGAGAGGAGATCGCCCATTGCCAAAGTCTGAGAGCTTCTCGACACAAGGGGTAGGACTTGGTTCCACCCTGCTTGTTGATATACCACACTACGGACATATTGTCCGTGTGAACTGCAATTGTTCCCAAGGGAAGAAAGTCGTTGAGGGCTTGCAACGTTAAAAGCACTGCTCTCATCTCTAGGACATTTATGTGCAGGTGGTATTCGAACGGTTGCCACGTCCCATGAACCATCCTGCCCTGATAATGACCCCCCCACCCGATCAGGGAGGCGTCCGTAGTGACTGTGGCTACCGGGGCCGGGGAAACAAAGGGTCTGCCCTGATGAACCTGGGGAGAAGAAATCCACCAGGATAGATGGTTTTTGCAAGTTTGTGTCACCAGAATTTGATGACGCATGGGGAGTTGTTGGTAGGACCACTGGGTGAACAACATCCATTGAAGGAGACGCATGTAAAAGCGGGCCAAAGGGAGAAGAGTAATGGCAGCTGCCATGAGGCCCAATACCTTTAGGACCAGTCTGGCTTGCACCTTTTTGCTAGCAAGGATGATCCGCACATGGTTTTGGATATCTAGGATTCTGTTGCTTGTGAGGTTTGCTGACATCCGGACAGTGTCTAAATTTGCGCCTATAAAAGTAATAGATTGGCAGGGCAATAAAGAGGATTTTTCGTTGTTGATAGAAATTCCTAAATGAGTGCAGAGATTTAGGGTGTAATCTCTGGCTTGGAGAAGTTGATGCCTGGTGGTGGCTGAGAGGAGCCAGTCGTCGAGATACGGAAACACCTGGAATCCTTGACGTCTCAGGTGAGCCGTGACCACGGCCACACATTTGGTGAACACTCTGGGGGCTGTAGTGAGACCAAAGGGCAGGGCTCTGAATTGGTAATGACTGGACCCCAGCCGAAAGCGGAGAAACCTTCTGGAGCGTCTGTGGATTTTTATGTGATAGTACGCATCCTGAAGGTCGATTGAGCACATCCAGTTGTCTTTGCCCAGAAAGGGCAAAATCGATTGAAGTGTGACCATCTGAAATCTTGTCTTTTTCACAGACTTGTTGAGCCTGCTGAGGTCCAATATTGGTCTCCAATCTCCCGTCTTTTTGGGAACCAAAAAGAACCTTGAGTAGATTCCGGGCTCTGAATGGTCTGTTGGAACTGGCTGAATGGCCCTTTTGTGTAGAAGTTTTGATACTTCTAATTTTGCGATTTCCCTCAGAGCGAGTGGAACATCTGGAAGGGAATTTTTGTGAGTGAAGGGAGTTTCCTCGAAAGGAATCTTGTAACCCTCGGATATGATCGACTGTACCCATTTGTCTTGTGAGAGGGAACACCAGGCTTCTGGGTACAGCGATAATCTTCCCCAGACTGCCTCCAAGGATGGACAGTCGGGCAACACCTCAGGGATGCTGGAAGGGCTTGTCAGAGAGAGGCTCTCTGCTTCCCTGGTTTTGTGGACCACCTCTGCCCCTAGGGCGGCGTCTGTTATTATTACCCCCTCTGCCTCTAGGGGTAAACTGACCACGTGTATCCGGCGTGACTCCCTGAGATTTACGGAACCACATCTTTCCGCCCTTCTGTCCTTAGGGTAAGGCCCAGAAGGGGTGGAAAAACGGACCCCTACGGCAGAGAGAGTCTTGCCGTCTTGCTCACACCTGGTCAACGTATCCTTCACCTGAGGACCAAACAATGTTGCTCCATCGAAGAGAGAGTTTGTGAAGGACGCCTTAAAGGGATCTGCAAAATTACAGAGCCGCATCCAGGACTGACGCCTAAGAGCCACTCCTGTCCTTGCAGCTCTACTCGCTCCATCTGCTGCATACGAAATCAGCCGCATGGAGGAGTTGGCTATGGAGTTAAGGATTCCTAGCTGAGAAGCAATCTTGTCCTGAGCCCCTGGAGCTGTAGGATCCTGTACTACTTCACCTAATTCTTTAAGGATGTCCCTTTGAAGTCTGGTGAAGTGACATAAGTAATTCAGCGAACGCATAGCAAAGGTCGCTGAGGAAAACATCCGCTTACCATACCTGTCCATAGTCCTAGAATCTTTGTTAGGAGGATGGACTGGTACGGAAGGATCTGCAAGTTCCTTCTTAGTGGCGGCCGCCACCACCATGGCATCAACAGGGACACCTTTTGTAAGGAATTGCTTTTCGGAAGGGGCTGTAATAAATTTAGAAGGCCTCCTGGGAACTGGTTCTATGGAATCAGGAGCTGCCCACGCCTTCCGAGCTATTACCTCCATGAGGGGGTCAAAAGGCGGAGACACCCAGGAGGTGGAGGGTCGAGATCCGAACGCCTCTAGGTATACCGACTCATCCTCAGAGGGATTTATGGAGGGCCAGTTTCCCCTCTGTTTTAGGAGTTCTAGGATGTCTGAAAAAGAGACATCCTCAGAGGGGGATCTTGGGGACCCTTCCAACTCATCTAAGTCGGTATCTGAAATTGTAGACTCAGGGGAGTCTAGGTGCTTCCTCTTACAAGTCCTCTTACGCGGAGGATCTCCTGAAGGATCAGGAGAATCCTCGGAAGAGGGGGTTCTTCCCAGTGGGGAAACCTGAGGCGGTGGATCTCTCGGTCCAGGAGCAAAAGAGTGGGAAGAGACATCTACAGGCACCATAGAGGGAGGAGCTAAGGGGATAGACTGCTGACTGAGCCCAGGGGCCAGCACACTCCTCATCACCTCGAAGGCTCCCCTGCCAGGAGATCCGAGACCCGCTCCGAAGAAACAGGGGCTCCCGGGTCCACCGAGAGGGAAGGCTCGAGGCAGATGTCGGGTCGAGCTCACCAAGGCCGAGCCCGAGGGAAGAGCAGGGTCGGACAAGGGTCCGATGCCACTCACCCCCTCGGAGCAGACCAGGGAAGCCCGACCACCGGATCCCTCCAACGAAGGTCTCGAGGAGGAGATAAGAGTAGAAGCTGAGGGAGCAGAAAGGGGTGGTATCTGCCCCACAGCCGTAGCAGTGACTAATCCCATAGACTCCGGCTCCGAACTCTGGAGGAGAGTCGAAGGAGGAACTTGAAGAGGGTGTGGACTAGTAGTCGTCTGTTGAGATGGACTATGAAGCATTTGGGCTAGTGTCTGTGATTTTAACAATCTGCTTACCACTCTCTCCAAATCGTCGTCTGACAGCCTGGAAGATCTAGATGATCGGCTCCGATGGCTCCGCTCCGAAAGAAGAGGAGAGGTCGGAGCCGACAGTATCGGTTCCAAAGAGGGAGACCTGGACCTCTTCCTCGAAGGAACCATCGGAGCCGACGAACCCTCGGCTCCAGACGGAGCCAACAACTTTTCGGCTCCGAGTGTAGTCAAGGATGTATCGGCTCCAGCCGGAGCCGATACAGGCAAGGAAATAATGGTATCGGAGCCGGTCGGTGCCGATACCGAAGCCTTAGCCACATGGTGGTCGGAGCCGGTCGGAGCCAACACCAATGTGACAGTCAAAGAGTCGGCCCCGATAGCCATCGGTGCCGAAGATTTAGCCAAATTAGGATCGGCTCCAGCCGGAGCCGATCTCGACTCCAAAGGAGTCGGAGCCAAGGCCGAAGGCTAAGAAACAGAAGCTTGGGCCTTGGTGGTCTTAGAGGGTTTGCCCGGAGCCGATTTGGCCGGGGAGCCCTCCGGTTTAAGAAGCTCTCAATATTAATTTGTTTCTCCTTTCCTGCAGGACTCTCTGGCTGAAAGAGTGACAGATAGCACAGAAGTCCTGCAGGTGGAGAGGTCCCAGGCAGTAGATACAAGAAGTGTGACCGTCTGTCAGAGACATCTTCTGACAGCACGAGTCATACTTCTTGAAGCCTGAGACCCTCTGTTCCTTTGACATAGTGAGTACACACACACCTAGACTCACACAGTCCCAGTCAGAAAAATTTAATGTTTAATTTTAAATTTTAATATAAAGGAGAATATATATAAACCCACACACACACCCTGATAGGAAGGGATGGGTAGGGAAGAAGGCCTGACTAAATAAAAACAAGTAGGGAAAACGGATAAAATGGCTTAGAGACCCTGCAACTACGTACAAATGACAATTATACTGAAATAATTAGAAAAACTAGGATTGAGGAGTCTAACAACAGTAAAAAGAATTACTTACCACGAGCTGGCAAAAGGAGTACCTCATCAGCGAAGCGGCAAACGAGATCTGGGTATATACCGCCTTGCATCATGGGATATGGGGCTGCCTCGAGCTGGTAAAAGTGACTCTCGAGCTTAGCAAGTGCCGAGTCGGAGCCGAGGATCGGCTCCGAACCCATCCAGCAAGAATGAAGGCGAGATTGACAACTTAACATTCTCCTTTGTCACACTGCGACCACTCGTGAGGCAGGAGAATGTATCTGTTCAGTTTGTCCACTATTACATTGGAGCTCCCTGGGATGTGTGCATTGCTATTAGAAAGCCGTTGGAGGATATTGCCCATTGCTACACTCTGAGTGCTTCCCGACACAGGGGATAAGACTTGGTTCTGGATTCCATCCACCAGGATAAGTCCTTCTTGCAGCTACCGGTGATTAAAATTGGGTACGTCACTGGATGCATTAGGATGGACCATTGGGAAGCAAAAAGCCATTGAAGTACCCTCATGTGAAATCTTGCTAGTGGTACCAAGGTAATGGTAGTTGCCATGGACCCTAAAGTTTGGACGGCTAGAAGAGCAGGAAATTTGTCTCTGGAGAGAATGGCTTGTACTTGGAATTTTATCTTTTGCAGTCTGTGAAGAGGCAGGGAAGCTACACAATACATTGTATTCAGACTGGATCATATGAACTCTAAGTCTTGAGTGGGAGTTAGTTGGAATTTTTCTGGATTCACTGTAATACCCAGATGAGTGAAGAGGTGCAGAATGAAGTTTGAGGCTTGTAGCAGTAGATGCCTTGTGGGAGCGGTGATGAGCCACTTGTCTAAATAAGGAAACACCCAGAATCCATGCAGTCTCAAGTGAGCTGTAACTGCCACCATGCAATTGGTGAACACCCTGGAGGCTGTGGTAAGACCAAAGGGCAGCACTCTGAACTGAAAATAACTGGCTCTTAGCAGAAAGTGGAGAAACCTTCTGGAGCGTTTGTCCATTTTTATATGGTAATATGCATCATGAAGGTCATTTTTCTCTACAAAAGGAAGTATAGACTGAACCATGACCAACCAGAATTTTGTCTGTGAACGAACTTGTTCAGAAGGATGAGATCCAAAATTGTTCTCAAGTCCCCTGTCTTTTTTGGCACCAAAAAGAACCTTGAGTAAAACCCGGATCCTATCTGGTCTGGTGGGACTTCTTGTATGACTCTTGTTTCTAGCAGCTTTTGAATCTCTTAGGCTGACTGGTCCCTCTGATTGGGTGGCATATCAGGGAGTTTTCTTTATGATCTTGGGAAAAGATTGAAGAGGATAGTAACTCTGGTAATAATCTTCTGCACCCAAGCATCAGACGCTATTGTCGCCAGGCTGTCAAGTGCAGTGAAAGTCTTCCCCCGACTGCTTCCAGAGGTAAGCAATTGGGCCTCCTTTCAGGAGTGCTGGTAGGTTATCCAGAGAAAGAATCTCTGGAACCCTGATTTTGTGGGCCACCTCTGCCACGGGGTTGGCATCTTCCATTAGAGCTCCACCCTCTGTCCCAAAGGGAGCCACAACCACGTGCATCCTGAAAAGGCCCTTGTGACTTTTTGAACCACATATTTTTTCACCTCTGATTCCTGAGGTAGGATCACTGGGGAGCAGAAAAACATATGCCCACTGCAGATGGGGTCTTTGCAGTTTTCTTACACCTGGCTAGAGTTTCTTTGACTTTGTGGCTGAACAAAGATGGTCAGTCAAAGTGAGCAGTGGCAAAGAAAGACTTAAATGGCTCCGCAAACTCACACAAGTGCATCCAAGCATGATGCCTTATTGCAAAACCTGAACCCACTGCCTTGGTTGTCCATTTGGCTACATGTGCAATGAGCCTCATGGACAAGTTAGAAATAGACTCCAGGGTGGCAAGCTGACAGGCAACTTTATACTGTACCTCCTCAGACACAGCTCCCTGTGAGGGTATCCGACAACTCCTTGATCAGATCCCTCTGGAGCCCAGTGAAATCTGCCATAAAATTCAAAGACCTTAGGCTGAAGGTCAATGAAGCGTACACCTGCTTTCCAAATCTGTCCATCATCCTAGACTCTCAATTAGGGGGAGGAACAGTAGGACTCTCATCAGCAAGTTCCTTTTTGCTGGTCGATGCCACCATCATAGCATCCACTGCTAAGCACTTGGCCAAATGCTGGTAGTCTACAGGGGCTGAAAAAATGTTGTTTGGTCTCCAGGGAATTGGCTGTAATGGAATCAGGAACCGTCCATGCCCGCTGCACGATCAATTTAATAAGATTGTTAGTGGGAGGGGTCATCCAAGAAGTAAATGGGTGAGCACCAAAAGATTGCAAGTACATGGATTCCTCAGTGATCAGGTCTTTGGGCTGCCAGTTACCCTTCTGTTTGAAGATCTCTAGGATGTCTCCGAAGGAGATGTCTTCAGGGGTGACCATAGAAACCAAGCCCATCATCGAAGTCCGTATCTTCGGTGACAGATTCTTCCAGGGAATCTAAGTGTTTCCTCTTGCAAGTCTTCTTTTGGGGTGGCTCCTCAGTGGGGATATCTGAGGAGGACTCCAAGGAAGAGGGGCCCTGTACAGGGGTAGCTAGCAGCTTTGGTGCTCGCTGCCTGGGTGTTGGGGATGGTGGCAACTCTGGGCAAGGAGGAGTATGGGAATATAACTCTGACACAGAAGGAGCCAGCTGAGAGCCTGCAGAGGCCAAGGCCCTCTCCATAACCTGGTGAGGCATGGGAGCCCGGAACTGAGAAAGACAACCTTGGAACTGAGGTCACACCCTGCTCCGAGAAACCCATCTCTGAAGCAGGAGCCAAGGAAGAGCCCACAACTCCTGAAGTTCCCAGAGTTAAGGACAACCCTGAATAAAAAGTTGGGGCTGATCCAAAACCCTCGGATCTGACAGCAGAGCTACTGCCCTGGGAGTCCGCCAGTTCCGAAGGAACAGTGAAAGTCAGGGCAGATCCTGGCACTGAAGGTGGACAGGGTGCCGGTACGAGAGCAGCTGGAACTGGCGGGATCAGAGCGGGAAGCTCTAAGCCCTCAGAGGAGGTTAGAGGAAGAAGATTTGTTGGAGTCCTAGGAGAAAACACCCCAACTCCAGAAGGGAGAGGGGACTGGGAGTAAACAGAAAGACCCCTATGCACTAGCAACTGATCCACTAACCTCATGATGTCCACTGCAGTGAGACTTCTAGAGTAACGGGACAGATAATCCACAGGGGGATTCTTCTAGCCTTTCCAAAAAAGGACTGGGAAGATGTCTCACCAAGGGATCAATGGAAGGGGATTTTCTTGTCCTGGGTAAGTACATTATTTCAGATTTTGGCACCGAGGCATGGATATTGCCTGCTGCAATGCAGCAGGTGAGGTCGGCACCGACCAGGAAACTAAAGAGGTCAGTACCGACAAGACCAGCACCAAGCCTTATGGCACCATAGCAGATGCCGGTGCTGAGGAGGTTGTCTGTCCCAACAGTCTCAGAACCTTAGCTTTGGTTCCGTAGATGTGGAGAGGATAGAAGGCTTATGTTTTTTTGCCATTGGTGTCGAAGGAGAAGTCGGCACCGAGTGACTTTTCTTCACACCATGGTCAGATTTAGATGGAGCAGTCTTGGACAAGGCTTCTTTGAAAGAAGACTTAAGTAAATATTTCAATATATTAATTTATTTTTAAGCTCGACCAAAGCTCTGTTACTAAAGGCCTGGCAGACAGAACATTCTTGGTCCAAATGAGCTGCACCCAGACAACAAACACAGGAGAGTGCCCATCCAAACTGGGCATCTTCCGTCTGCAATCCTGGCACTGTTTAAACCCAGTAGTGCCTTTTGGTTTATCAGCCATGTTGACGAATAGAACGACAGGAGTCAACTGGCGGGAACACTATCACACAAACACTTATGCAAAAAGGACAAGAAGAAAAAACTACCAACTGTGGTAGAAAGAAATACAAAGGATTGGTACAACTATGGTGAGAGAGAGAGCTACCTGATGAGGTAGAGAAGGAAAGGAGGGGGCTACCAACAATGGCAGAGAGAATACCGTAAGGTATGGGGAAAAGCACTCAATCAGAAAAAGGTGGGTAGAGACTTAATATAATAGAAATATGTATATAAAGAGTAGAAAGGATGTGAGAAAAACTTGCAAAAAATAAAGAACTTTTACTTAGCTGTGAGAGGAACAGCTGACACTTCTTGTGACAAGAGCGGCAAATGAGATCTGAGGTAATATGGAGAGCGGTATTGTGGGCAGTGTCTTAGCTTGAGAGTTTTTGGCTGGCATGAGCTGTAAAATGGCTGAGCCGGTACCGAGCATCAGAACCGAATACCCAAAGGTCAAGGATGATTGAATACTGACATCATCAGATGAGTAGTTCTGTCAAAGGGGGCATTGATGAAATTGGACTTAAATGGCTCAACAAAAATCACAGAAGGACATCCAGGCATGCATCCTTATGGAAATGCCTAAACCCGTAGCTCTCGAGGTACCTTTCGCTATGTTGGAAACTAACCTCATAAAACTATTGGATATTGACTGTAGGGTTGCCAGCTGAGAAGTTACTGAACCTTGAACCTCTGCAGAAATGGCTCCTAAGAGAGTATTTGTTAATTCCTTGGTCAAATCTCTCTGAAGTCTGATAAAGTGAACCAGATAGTTCAGTGACCATAAGGCAAAGGTCACTGAAGCAAAGTCATGCTTCCCCAGTCTGTCCATCGCCTGTGACTCCCTGTTTAGTGGATGGATAGTGGAACTCTCATCAGTTAGTTCCTTCTTTGTGGCCACAGCAATGACCATGGCATCAACATCAACTGGAACCCCTTTCCCCCAAAACTGTTTGTCCACAAGTGGTGTCATTATCCTGTCCAGTCTTGGGGATATGGGTTCTATGGAGTCAAATTCCTTCCACACCTGCACCACTTGTTATAGGTGACTCCATAGTCAGACACACTGACGTCCCACTCACCAGACTGAACAAGGAAAAGATCACAGTAAGCTGCCTGTCAGGCGCTAGAATCCGCCAAATAACACAAGCACTCAGGTCACTCCACAGCAAGTACAAGTATGACTCAGTCATTGTCCATGCCGGTGTGAACGACCTGAGACGTACCTCCCTGGACTACATGAAAAGAGACATAGAGGAGCTCTCAGATTATGTAGCCCAGGCCGGTATGACCCTGACCCTGAGCAGTATCCTACCCTCACCAAGAATGATGCCACAATACAGAGACAAAATGATCAGCTTTAATAATTGGCTTAATTACTGGTGTCATTCTAAGGGGATATAATGTCTGTCTGCCTGGGATGACTTGCTTGACAAGCCACGCTGCTTCGCAAGGGACGGCTTGCACCTGTCACCCCTGGGCTTCCGGATATTGGCAAAGGCTCTTGCCACCCCCATAGTGCCTTTTTTAGGCAAGGCTCAAATGATAAACCTACCGCCCTGGAAAACAAAAATGGAGAAAAACTAAGGGTAATACTGCTCAATGCCAGAAGTCTAAACCTCAAGATGCACGCCCTCGAAGCCCTCCTCAGTATGGAGAACATCGATGTCTGTGCTGTGACTGAAACCTGGTTCAAGGCTCCTGAGAGCACCCCAGCACTATCAGGTTATACCTCATATCATGCGTTCTGGCCCCAAAATCTGGACCCGAACCACAAAGGAGGGAGTATCCATATTCATAAAGGATACCCACACCTCCAGGTTAGTGGCAACGCACGAAGCATCGGAGACCATCCAGGTGCAATTAACCATAGGTAAAACTGCCCTACAGTTTGTAGCATGCTACAGACCACCTTCTCAAACTCAGGAAACCCACACAGCCTTCCTGAAGACACTGGAGAGTATGAATGTCTCTCCAAACACCATCATATTGGGTGACTTCAACTACCCAAACATAGACTACTCAAGCCCCAACACCCTAGCCCAAAGGTTCCTGGAGTTCATAAACTCAAATGCTATGGAACAACTAGTCACCATTCCCACAAGAGGAGAAAATATATTAGACCTGATCATCACAAACATGGGGACAAAATGCTCCACACCGGAAGTATATCCCTCATTGGTGAGATCAGACCATAAATTAATCTCACTGGAGATCCACATCCCGCCCCCACCCCCAGCAAAAAAGACCACAGTGAAGAACTTCTCAAAAGCAAACTTCACACTTCTTAAGACTGGAGTGGTATCCTTCAAGGCCCCCGAGCCAGTGGAAACCACAACCCACGCTGCTGAAACACTTACAAATGCCTTCTACGAGCACCTCCAGGAATGTATGGATCAAGCAATCCCTAATAAAATCAAGACCCTTTCCACCAAAGGCAGGCGCCCGGTCTGGTGGATCCCAGCCATAAACAAACTCTACAACAAGGGGAAAAAGCTACTACATGACAGAGCAAAATCCCTAAAAGGAAAGGCATCTCTGATCAATACTAGCAAAAAACTACGATCACTCATAAAATCATCCAAGGCCAACTTTGAGAGAAAAATTGCTAATGACACAAAAGACAATCATAAGGCCTTCTTTAGCTATGTTAGAAACCTGGGTGGAAAATCCCAGATATGCTCAGAATTAGTCCAAAATGATAAAAAAATCACTGAACCCACAGACATTGCCAACATACTGGCAGACAGGTTCAGTGCAAATTTCTCCCTCCCCCCCAAAAGGAGAAATATCTATCCCACCAGAGTCTAGCCTCCCAAACATCTCAGATGCCCAGGTGAGAGCTGCTCTCTCTAAAGCAAAAAACACAGCATCAATGGGATCGGACGGTGTCCCCGGCTGTGTGCTACACGAACTCAATGAGGAACTAAACCCACACATAAGGCTGCTGTTTAATCTTAGCCTTACTACAGGATACGTACCCAAAGAATGGCATACGGCAACTGTGGTCCCACTCCACAAAGGCGGTGCTTCTACGGACCCTGGAAATTACCGCCCCATAAGCTTGACGAGCCTTGTCTGCAAAGCTATGGAGAGGATCATAATGGAACTCATAAATAAAGACATTGGGGACCTAGAGACACTGGATCCTACCCAATTTGGCTTTGTCAAGGGCAGATCCTGCCTCTTGAACTTAGTCGACTTTTGAAACAGTCACTAAGGCCATTGATGAGGGTAAGGCAGTTCACACAGCCTACCTTGACCTAGCAAACGCGTTCGACACAATACCCCACTCGGGCATCATAGAAAAGCTCACCAGCTTAGATGTAAACCCATATGTCACAAGATGGGTTGCAAACTGGCTCAAGGACAGAACACACAGGGTTAGAGTTGCTGGTGCCATGTCAGACTCTAAGCCGGTCACGAGCAGTGTCCCACAGGGCTCAGTCCTGGGCCCCTCTTGTTCGGCATTTATTTTTCTGAAGTGCAGGCAAACATAGGGGATTGTGGCTGACAAAATTTGCAGATGACTGCAAACTGGGCACCATAATTGACACTCCATCAGACACAGACATCCTCCAGAGAGGTCTCATAGAAATGGATAACTGGTGCCAGAGCCATGGCCTTAAGCTAAATGCCAAAAATGTATAGTCATACCCTTTGGGAAAAACAAGGTAACCCCTAATTACCACATAGGTGGTAATCCATTAAACACGGAAGAAGTTATCAGGGACCTGGGGACCCAAGTTGACAGTAACCTCTCTTTTGACACTCACATTGCCAAAGTGGTTAGGAAGACCTTCTACATTGCCCACCTGATCATGAAGGGATTCACATCCAGATCAGGAGAGGTCATTGTACCCTGTACTCTTCACTTATCAGACCAATGATTGAGTACAACGCCCCATTCGAATGTACCTTACCCGACACCTGCAGCAGTTGGAAAGACCCCAAAAGTTCCTCACCAAAAGGATAAAGGGGCTCAAACATATGTCATACGATGCCCAACTGAAGAAACTCCAGCTCTATTCAGTCGCATACCGTCTGCTCAGAGGTGATCTGTGCCTGACATACAAGGCCATGTCCAACCCGGAATTAATGGACATGCTCCACCTCAAAAATCCAAATCCACCAGAGCCACGAGCAAGAGACTTAAACCTCAACACGGATATAAATAGGACGTGCTGGAGGGACAGATTCATCACCCAGAGACTCCCTACACTATGGAACAGAATCCCAGTCCATGTGAGGCAGAGCCCCTCACTGACTCTGTTCAAGAGAAATCTTGACGAGTGGATGGGAGATCGTAGGTTTACCCCGGGAATCATCTCTGTGTCACTGCTGGACTGAGGCACAGCAAACTAATGGGTATAGTATTCTCATCCTAAGGGGTGGTGAAAGCCACACACACTCTGGCTAGGCTTATAAATGCCCTAGGGCAGATAGCCTAGTATGAACCTATGAACCTATGAACCAAAAGCCTCTAGGAAAACAGATTCCTCCGAAGTAGGGTTAGAGGGACTTTAGCCACCTCTCTGTTTAAGGATTTCTAGGATGTCTCCAAAGAGGACATCTTCATGAGGTGACAATGGGGGACCCTCCACCCTTGTTGAAATCCATGTCTTCAGTGATGGACTCCTGTGGAGAGTCTAGGTGCTTCCTCTTGCATGTCCTCTTCCAGGGAACTTTCTCAGTGGGATGCTCTGGGGAAGACTTGGAAGAGGAAATCAAAATTCCCTGGGAGGGAGCCTGAGGCTTCAGTCCTGGATCCCCATGGAGAAAGGTGGTGAGGCTCTAGACACTGTGACATAATGGTAGACTGTATAGGATCTGAGGGGAAGGCTAAGTCAGGCCTGCTGAGACACAGAACACTCTCTTCGCAGCCTCAAAGGTAGAATGTGAAGGAGCCAGACAGAGGCTTTGATCTGAGAAAGCAGGTTTCAGAATCATCCCCTCTCCTGCTCCATTGGCATCACCCCCCACGAGGAGGAAGCCAGAGCCGAACTGTCCAATGCCGAGGCTTTGAGGAACAGAGATGGCTCTGAAAACTTTGCAGTTGAATGCTGCACCTCAGATCTGACAGGCAGGCTTCAGCTCTGAGAGCTCTCTAGATATGAATGGATTGGAGGTCTCAGAGACAATGTCAGATCCAAGGATATGATGATCCTCTGAGCTGAGACTGACGGATCTGGATGGCTGAGACCCTGTGACTCTAAAGCAACAGATGGTGTTAGAGGAGGAGGAACTTGCAGGGGGGAGTGGTGGAAGGTCGGATAACCTAACTCAAAGGGGTAGGCACTGAAGGAAACCAATCTGCCCTTGTCCCAAGAGGATCTTCCTCACCACTCTCTCCACATGTTCTGGTGTGAGGCTTCTAGAGGAACCAGTAGAGTAAATGGAGGTGGGATGCTGGTCTCTGTAAAAATGGTGATGTCTTTCAGGAACTGTGTCAACTGTTGGAAAGTATCTGACCTGAGGACAATACAGAGTCTCTGAGAGTTCTGTCTGATCGAGTAAGGTAGAATCTGATGGTTTTAAGGTCTTTTGATCTGACTTGGCCCAGTGACGGGTCCATAATATTTTGCTTCAACTTAGTAGGATGTGAGAAAGTAGCCGGATCCTGTACTTTCTGCTTTTTCTGATCTGAGGTTGAGACCGGTTCTTTGAAATTCTCTTTCTAGAAGAGTCTGAGAAAGATTTTGATGAGTAGAAGGGTTTGATATTGGAGAGTGAGATATGGTTTCTTCAAAAGAGGATGGAATGAGGCCTTTCAGTATCAGTTTATTTTTATGTTCAGTAGGAGCTCACTGATTAAATCCATGGCAAATAGAGCAGTTCTCTTGTAAATGCAGAGGGCCAAAACAGTACACACAAAGAGTGTGTGCATCTAAAAGCAGCAATTTATGCCCACACTTTGAGCACTTTTTAAAACCCGGTGGTTTGTCAGCAATCCTGCAGTATCTAGCCAGAGAAAATAACAGAGAGATACTAGAAAAAAAAGGCAATCTAATAAAGTAAGCTTTTTTTTTGTTTTTGTTTTTTTTTTAAAGACAGGAAAGAAAAAAAAGGGGGGGATACCAACAATGGTATAGAGAGAAACTAAGACAGAGTCATAAGGGAAAGGAGATACTACTGATATGTGTACCAAGTAAGAAAAAAGAAAGAACAAGAAGGGCATCAACAAATATAGAAATTTATAAATGTAACACACTAGCATGTACAACACATGTAGCACAAGCTTTGCCCTCATGTTTGCAAATTTATTCCTCCTGAATTGGGAAGAGGAATACATTCTAGATTCTAGTTGGAAGTCGCACATAAATTGTTATTTGAGATTTTTAGACGATGTCTTTATAATATGGAAGGGTAGTGAAAGTTCAATCAAACAATTCATTAAGTATTTGAATACTAGAAATGATTATTTAAGGTTTACATACAATATGAATTGTGAGAGTATAGCCTTTTTGGACACCAAGGTTACAATAGTGGGCAAAACTTTGAAATCCAACTTATATAGGAAGGACACCTTCAGCAATGACTATCTGGAGTTCACTAGCTGTCATTCCAAGCAACAGAAGAAGAGCATTATTAAAGGGCAGTGTATACGAGCTGCCAGGATGACATCATCCTATTCGGATATGCTTGTTGAACTTTACAACATAGGAAGAATGTTTAAAATTAGGGGTTACCCCATCCATATGATAACTGATACCGTTAATTATGTCAAACAAGAATGGGGAAAAAAATACAAGCCAATCTTATGGACAAAGAAAGATGAGGAAATCACTTATAATAGAACAGTTGAACCTAATGAATTTATAAGAGCTTGTGTTATCCAATATGCTCCGGATGTATAAAATGTGAAAGAGTTAATCGAAATGAATTGGAACATTTTAAAAACTGATGAAAATGTTTATAAGGTAGTAGGTAAGGGACCTAAATTTGTGTACAGGAATGGGTTAAATCTAAAAACCAGATTTGGTATGGCAAAAGACATTACTAATGTAACAGTTAGGGGTACCTCAAAATGTGGGAGGTGTAACCAGTGCAAATATATTATTACAGCTAAGAATATTACACTGGAGAATATACATAAGACAACTATCCAATTTTGTAAAGGAAATTGTAGGACAACTCAGGTCATATATTTAGCAAAATGTACGACATGCCCATGTTATTATGTAGGAATGACCACTAGATGTCTTAGAAATAGGATTTATGAACATTTGTATAAAATAAAAAAACAGGATGAGAACAACGCTCTTTGGAGGCATTGTAATAGTAATAAGGATTGTAATTCATTCGAATTTGGTATTTTGGAACACATTAGGTCAAATCCCAGAGGTGGGAATATTAAGTTGCGATTAATGGAGAAAGAAGCTTGATGGCAAATTAAATTAAATGCCTCAGAAATGCCAGGGCTTAACGAAACAATATCGATTAAACCTATGTTAGAGAAAAACAGATAGAATAGAAATTTTGAAAGGTGTGTAATTTTTGCATAACAAGTACTAAATGTAAGATTAATAAATTAGCCTTGTAGGTAGGAGAATAGGTAGTTTATATTCAACATATTATACATAAATTGGATTTTAAGTACAGCACAGTTCTTTTATATATTTTTTAATAATTTTTTAATATAATATTTATTATATTTGTTGACAAGACATATTATATAATTCATGTATCATATATGGTTCAACTTTATGGGTTTATACATTATTCAGGATGATGAAATATTATTTTTAACAACCATTATAGGTTTTTATTCATCATTTAGGGGGAATCAGGCACTGAGCACTTTAAGAATTAATTTGTGGATTCTAAATGGAGTATATGTAATTACAGACACTGATTGGTGAAGACAAGTATAAAAGTTAAGTATGGCAGTTAAAAAATGTTCTGATGAAATCTACTGTGTAGATGAAAGTGCTTAATCAGACTTGCCGTAATTTTAATAGTGTATTTAATAAAGGAAATTTTTATTTCTAAATCGTGCCAGTGCTTCATAATTCTGACTGGGACTGCATTTAACCTTCGGGTGTTGTGGTGTTATTTGGTTGGACTGACCTGTCATTGCTACATTTTAATGTGTGCCATATAGTTCAGGGACCTTTCTGAGAAGGTCGCTGAACTAAAAACCTGCTTCCCCAGGCGATCCATTGAGGGGGACTCTTTGCTCTGTGGATGGACCGAGGGGCTCTCCTGAGCTAATTCCCTCTTGGTGGCTGCTGCCACCAACATGGCATCTACGGGGGCACCCTTGCTCCAGTGGGGTCTCTCTGAGGGGAGGCTCAGAATCTTGTCGGGGCGCTTGGGAACTGGCTCCACAGTGTCCGGCTCCTTCCACGCCCGGGTGTTAATAAGGTCCACCAGGGGGTCGGCCGGAGGGGACACCCAAGAGGTAGATGGGCCTGCTTCAAACGCCTCTAGGAACACGGACTCATCGGAAGAAGCCTTGGGGGCAGACCCCCCCCTAATCCTGAGCATTTCCATGATGTCTCCGAAGGAGACATCCTCGAGGGGTGACCTTGGGGAGCCTTCCCCTTCATCTAAGTCTATATCTTCTGTTAAGGACTCGGGGGAGTCCACGTGCCTCCTTTTACACTTTCGCTTATGAGGAACCTCCTTGGGGGTGCTGTCCGAGGAGGTCTCACCAGCAACGTCTCGTTCCAGGGGAACGACCTGAGACATCGAAGCAGGCTGTCCCTGTGGCTGGGTGATGGAAGCCTGACTCAGCAGAGAGGGAGTGCAGGATGGAGCCGAAGCAAGGGCCAGGGGTCCGGATGCGCTCAACAGTGCCCTCTCCACCGCATCAAAGGCCGAGGGGGAGTCGCTCTCCCTGGGATCCGAGAGCCGACTCCCACTTGGATCCGTTGGTGGGATCGGAACTGGCAACGAGACCATCGGATCCGAAGGACCCGTGTGCTCCGACCTGAACGGAGCCGAAGGCACACTGAATCCCTCAGATCCGAAGCTCGGGCCACGGCTCCAAGAGCTCGGATCCGACAAGGATGGACCCAACAGACTCGAGGGCAAAGTCAGCGCCGAAGCACCAAATACTGTCGGCGCCGACCCACCTCCGGCTCCAACGCTGCCTGGCTCCGGACACTCCGAACCCGGGAAGCGGGTTGGAGAAGGAGCTATCGGGGCAAAAAATGGTGTTGGGCTCCCCCCCGAAGGGTGGGGGCAGGATCACTCCCATCTGCAGCTGGGCCTGGATGAACCTTCGCATCATCCGGTCCAAGTCCGCATCTGATAGGCTATAGGTAGATCTCGACGAGGCCACCGAGGCGGGCCGGGAGTGCCGCCTCGATGACCTCGACGGAAATCGGGTCTCCTCCTCCTCGGGTCCCGGAGAGAAGCACGGGGATATGATCCGAGGAGGAGGGGACCTGGAAGCCATGGAGGGAGAAGCCCGCTTAGCCGGGGGGGCCGAAGTGGAGGCCTCGGCCCACCGCTTGTGGTACTTCTCCCTCCTTTTCTCCCTCCTGGCCTCCCTCTCCTCCGGTGCCGTAGTGGGAGTTTGAGTCCCAGCCGGGGGGATGGGGTCAGGAGTGGCAGCCACCAAGGACTGGGGTGGTGCCACCGGAGTACCGTAGGCCGAAGCTGAATCCGGGGGCAAAAGTCCCACCAGAATCAGCTTCGACCTACAGTCTTTCAGTGCCCTGGGGTTGAACGCCGCGCAGATAGTACACCCAGAGGAGAGGTGTTCAACCCCAAGGCACCGAACACACCGAGTGTGGCCATCCGCCGGGGAAAGCTTATGGCCACTCGGTGCATTTGGAAAAAATAGGTTTTGGGGCCTCCGACATGACACTATAAAAAAAATTAAACTCACTCACTCAAGGCCCCAAATACACAGCAACTCACACACACACTACGTACCAGCGAAGGAAGGGGAGGAATTACACTAAAATTAAACTAGAGAAGGACTAAAAGAGGGAACCTAAACACACTCAAACTTTTTAAAAGTAAATCTGTCAAGAAATTGCAGAAAATACAAAGCACTTATCTGACCCAACTAGGAGCTCAAGAATCTAGTAGCTTTCTCTAAGAGTGGCAAACTAGATCTGAGGTCAGTCAGGGTTTGCAGAGGATTATGGGTAAGGGGAGGAGCTAGGAGCTCGGATCTTAAAGCTATGTATAAGTTGCCGGCTCGGATCCGAGATCGGATCCAAGACCCAAAGGTTGCTGACAAATGAAGTACCTACTTCAGATATAATATTTTCTTATGTCAAGGCAATTATTATAAGCAAAGACAAGGTATAGCGATGGCCACACCTTGTGCCAATTCATATGCTAACCTTGTCCTGGCTTATTGGGAAGATTTAGTAATATTTAATAATCATCATGAATGGAAAGCACACTTGTGTTACTATGCTAGGTTTGTAGATGACAAGTTTTTTCTATGGAAAGGCACACAAAGTGATGTGGAATCTTTTTTGAGGTACCTAGAAACTACTACAGACTTCTTGAGATTTACAATGAAATGTTCTGAGTCTGAGACAGACTTTTTAGATGTCCATATTAGCAAATGTCCAGATGGAACTCTAGAGACATCTTTATATAAAAAACAATGTTGGAGAAATAATTTATTGGCATAGGACAGCATGCACCCTAGGCATACATTTAATAATATAATAAGAGGACAGCTACATCGAATTTTGTGTCTATGTACTGAGGATAATAAATTTAATAGGGAGGTTAATGATTTAGAATGTAATAGAGGTTATAGAAAGAAAGAACTTCACAGAGTAATTGTGGAGAGTAAACATAACAAAAAAAAAAAACCATCGCCATACCCTGGTTTTCTGTGAAGCAAGGGAATACAGAAAACACAGGAAGGAATGTTAATAGTGCCAGAAGGGGAAGTGATAGTGTACTTATGATGTTTACCTGTAGTAATGATATAGGGGCCATTTGTGAAAAAGTCAAGCAGAACTGGAAAGTACTACATACAGATGTTAAGATTGGTAGTATTGTTGGAAAAACACCATTATTTAGTTTTAGAAGGAACAAAAACTTGAAAGATATATTATGTCAAGAGCAGGGAATGAATAAGAAGTGTAAGGCTACATCCCAACAGAAGGGTACTGTTGCCTGTAGACAGTGTAAAGCTTGTTGTCACATTATGAATGGGAATCAGTTCATTCACCCAATAACAGGTCAATATTATTTTTTAAATGGCTATGCAGACTGCAAAACACAAAATGTAGTTTATCTGACCATATGTCAGAAATGCAGTTAATTCTACATAGGGAAAACAAATTGCAGACTGAAGGACAGGGTATTGAAGCATATGTCAGATATAAGATTGAAAAACATACAAAATGCATTATATCAACATATAGAAATGAACACAGATCATGTATTTTTGTTCATGGTTTTACAGATTGTGTGTAATAATATTGGGGGGGACTTAGTTAATCATACGGAATATAATGAGATGAAATGGATTATTCGACTGGGAGCTGATAAGGCTCCTGGTCTAAATGGAACTGTACCTTTAAAACCAGCATTGAAGAGAAGGAGTGTCCAATAATGACTGATGATTGGTTGATAGTATTTTAAATTCAAGTTGGTGTACTGAATGTTATCTGATGAAGGGCTTGGACCCGAAAGTGCTAATCTATTGGTGCACTTGGATTTTATAGTTGTTTTATTGTTTTAATAAAAGTGAAACTTGTTCTGGTGGTTCCCTGCTATTTTATTTTATTGACTTTTTCATTCAGCCCTTCAAAAGTGGTGACCTAACACCCACCTATGAAAATAAGTGCTGAGTTCAGCAATATATTCACACACTTTCATCTGCCCTGGGTCTATGCTCATGAAACCTTTTTCTACAAGCTTCAGGTGTTAACTTAAACACTCTAATAAACATTTTTAACTGTATTATAGTTTAAGCAATCAGTCTCAGACAATTTAGAAACAGCAGTTACAGCTTTACCATGGAGTAAGGGGGTCAGGAACCGTACCCAGAGCCCTTGGTCAACATTATACTCTTTAGAAACTCTCTCAAACATATGTAAAAAACTATCAAAATTATCACCCTGTGTAAATTGTGGAAGAAATTTACTGACCTTTACTGCTTCTGGGGTTCAGTTACTCCCATCCCTATTACCTCCATGACTCTGGTGAAGAGTCAACATCTCCTTTTCATGTTGCCTCTGCCTCTCCTTCTCCTCAGCGTCCAGGTGTCACAGTTCCTCATTTCCCTCAGCCTTCAAACATTGCAGTTTCTCATTTTCCTTGGTCTCTAGATGTCTCCGTCTCTCTGCTGCCTCTGTTTCCAAACAACTGGCCTCTAGCTCAAGTCTCTTTAACTCCAGATGGATTTTTAAGTCCTCTATGGAAAGGTTGAGCTGTTCATTTTCTGAGAGTTGTACATCTCCAAGTCCAGTCTGATTGTTCTCCTGGTTGCTATTCTGTGATGCAGCTGTGACTAAAGCTGCAATTGTGTCTGCTTTAGTCAGGTTGGCATGTACCAGACCTTTAGCGTGGCACATCTCAGCCAAGTGGCTCCTTGTCAGTTTGCCATACTCCTCTGCTGACATGCTTGCCTGCTTTCCCTGACTAACTAACCTAACAAAAAAATAAAACCATTGTGATATGAACTCCGAATGTTCACTGCGTGGCTGATTGAGAGTACAAACACCTCCAGTGACCACTGTACACAGGCTACAGGAATTCACAAGCCAACTAATATGTGATGTGGCTAACTCACCACTGTCAAACAATTAATATATGCTGTGGATATCCCACCACTGCAAACCAATTAATATGAGAAGCCCCTGCACTGGCCCAGTAATCAAGGAGCATCAATCTTCACCACTGGCAACAGTGAGGGGCGTACACAATGGGAGGATGACAAGTACACATATAGAAAAGTACAATTTTCCTTAAAAGCACACAGAGATCACAGTCAGTCTGGGGCTGGTTTCTCCCTCTCTCTCCAGATCCCCAATAAGACTCCCCACTGGCACCGCTATAGAGTTAAGATTTCAGCTGAGGGGTCAAGCCAAAACCTCCAGCACCCTCTCTGTTCAACCAGTGCTTCGTGTCCCTGCCCAAGTAGCTGACACACACACACTTTGAGATTTGATTTATATACAAACACACACACATACACCTGGGAAAGGCTGGCACAGGTTTATTAGCTATGCTCCCTTTTGCACAGACTATAAGGTAGTTATCACTGCCATCAACCCCTCTTTATCAGCTACTTAAGGCCCTTACCAAAGGGTGACCAATCCTACTGTGTAATGTTATTATTATCCAAATGGTAAGTGTGACTGAGAGCAAGGTTATTTATTAGTGGCCTGTACAGTGTCAACAAATGCATATGCAAGTCCCCTAAAAGCTTAAATATGTCTCACAAATATCAGCCACAAAAACAGGTTTAAATATATTTAAAAATAAATAATACAGGAATAAGACAATAATCAATCAACACAGTAACTACAGAGTTCAGAATCACAGGAAATATTTTAAAACAACATTGCAAGAAAGTCTCAAATAAATACAGAACACATCTAAACTGAACGTTACTATATTCCTATCTATATCTAAAAGATACTATGCACTAAATAATTTACTTACAGAGCAAGGCAAATTTAGTTGATGAGTGGATGTTCTTGCAAGGTCCAAGACAAGATACAAAATGCCAAAATCTCACTCTCTCTCTGAGAGAGTTCCTAAATTATTATCACATATTACTGTTGGGTTAGCCTGGATGACATCACTCTTTGTCACGTGACATCAGTTCCCAGGCTAAACAGAAACTTAGAGTTTAACACCTCTGTGTGAGAAGTACATATCTCTCACAAGTTTGCAGAACTTGGAAATAGTAAAACAATAAAATGCTTTTTACATTTGAAAACTAGTAATTATTTCTGTTTCAAGACAATAGAAAAGCCTCTGGCTCTAGACATTGTGTCTATTTCACTGAAACTGAGAGATAACACAATCGTAAAACAATTTCAACTTATTTTCTTGAAGTTTTGTAAGTTAATTCTGTATGTTCCAGCTTCTAATATTAAAATATACATTTGCACAGATATATTGTTTATATACATTTCTGTTCTTTTCCAATAGAGTACACGGTGGACAAATCCTTGAAGCTCAGTACTTAACATACAGTTCTGTATAAATCACATCAATATTCATAAATGACAAAGAATTATTTACAAAATTCAAGATAGCTGGGCTGGCAGTGTCTCTCTCTCTCTCTCTCACACACACACACACACACACACACACACACACACACACATATATATATATATATATATATATATATATATATTTTATACACATACACACATTTTTGAAGAGATACAGTAGATACAGAGATTACCAGCAATGGTAATAAAGAAACTACAATAAAGGTATAGAAAAGGGAAAGAATACTAACAATAGTATTTAATGGTACAGAATGTACGGAAGGAAAAACTGGACAGAAAGATATTTTAACCAATAAAAAGGGTAATAAGCTAAAGTGATAAGGTAAGGGATTAAAGAAACAGAAGATTTAAGAAATGCACAAGCTTAAAACACTTATCTGTTCGAAAGTAACGGTCACCATGTCTTTTGCATAAAGCAGCAAACAAGATCTGAGCTACATGGGGTTGGTGCATTATGGGTAAGGAAGAAAAGCTCAAGAGTTTTTGTTTGCCACAAGCTTTAGCAACGGCCAAGTCGGATCCGAGGGGTTGGATCTGAACCCATCAGTTGAGGACAGAATGAAAACTGAGATTTATTTATGTATTTATTTATTTATTTAAAAACATTCAAAAATAAAACTGTTAAGATGCGCAGGACCAAACCAAATACCTTAGCGTAATGAACTTTTAATTTCCACTTTCATAAAAACTTCTTCAGAAATACTATAACACTGAAAGTCACATAGTAATATATACATATGTCAACCAATAACATTTTTAGTTTGGCTAGTTTTGGTGTGGTTTTTGGTTTGGCTAGTTTTGGTGTGGTTTTTGGTTTGGCTAGTTTTGGTTTGTGTTGTGTGTTTGTGTTTTGTGTGTGTGTGTGTGTGTGTGTGTGTGTGTGTGTGTGTGTGTGTGTGTGTGTGTGTGTGTGTGTGTTATTTATTTATCGACAGCTGTTAACCGGGTTAGTCCAACTGAGCCAGGGGCCCATTTTCAGTAGACACCCGAGGAGAAAAGCTCCAGAAATAATACAAGTAATTAGGATATTTACAAAACATTAAAGCAGGGTCACAGAAATATAGTACAAGTCAAAACATTTGTGCACAGTAGTACAATGCATAGGTAAAATAACAGTTAACAAGTACAATTTCCAAAATTTGAGAACAGTATATAGCATAGGCCAAATAACAATTAAAAGGTTTACAGAATGTTACACTGAGTGCAGTATGAATACAGTTTGCTAGAGCAAGTACAAGGAGGAAAAAGCTGATAGGGAAAAGCAGATAAGATGAGAAGAGAGGAGACTAAACATTAAATTAAAAGTTATGTACTCACCATAACTAAGCATCTGGGTTGTCCATTTTCATTCTTCCTCAACAAATGGGTCATGGATCTGATCCTCGTATCCAACTCAGCTGCATACTTTAGACTTCAGCTCCAACTCTCCACCTCCTTCCTCTACCCATAATTCCCTAGTCCAACCTCAATACCTCAGATTCAGTTTGTTGCTATAACATTCCCCTAAATTGGTTAAAGAAAGGGATAGCTGAAAGGATAGGGCTCAAACTTGGAACTATAAATTCCAATGATTAATCCAACAGGCTCCTCCAGAAGATTTTAGGAAGGGGGGTTGAGGAAGAATGTAAATGGACAACACAGATGTCTAGCTATGGTGAGTATATAACTTTTAAATCTGATGTTGTCCTTTTCATTCTTTCTCAATTAACGTGACAGAGTTCTAAACTACATTAATCTTGGGTGGAGAACCGCTTTGCCAAAAGCAGTTTTGCTTCTGGATATTACATGCAATTTGTAATTAGTAACAAAGGTATGAGCATTGGACCAAGTTGCTGCTGCACAAATGTCATCAATAGAAGTTTTTGACCAAAAAGCATATGAAGTGGCCATGGGTCTAGTTGAATGGGCTTTACGTGATCTTGGTAGAGAAATGTTTTTTTGAGAACAGGTCCAAGAAATAAAATCAGTAATCCAATTAGCCAATGTAACTTTAGAAAGTGGGGATAATCCAGATGATTTGATAAAAAGGACACAAATAGCTGATCTGATTTTCTAATTTGTTTGTTCTGTGTAGACAGAAATGCAATTGTGCACATCCAGGAGATGTAGCATGTATTTTCTTTTGTTTAAAACATTTGGAAAGAAAACCAGTAAACAAATGAATTGGTTAGATTCAGAAGCCACTTTAGGTAATTTTTTTTTTCATAAGGTAATCCTGTCTTCATGGAAAATAATGCAGGGAGTCTTTGATGAAAAAGCCTGAAGTTCAGAAATTCTTTTTGCAGAAGTGATAGCTACTAGAAAGACTGTTTTCCATGTAAAAAAAAAAATTATATCATTTTTTGCTGAAGGTTCATGGGTTTTTTTTTTGAGCCGAACCTTGAAGCACCACAGTCAGATCCCAGGGAGGTGAAGGATCCTTTATTGGAGGTCTAAGGAGAAAAATGCCTTTCAGAATGGTTTTTCATAATTTGGAAGAAGCCAAAAAAAATTTTAATCTCCTATATGAAAATTTGAAATGACTGCCAATTGCAGTTTAATCATAGAAAACTAGTGCCTTCTTTAAAAAGAACAGGCAGAAATTCAAGAACAGTAGAAACCAGGGCAGAAAAGGGGTTAGCATTATTTTTCAATGCCTAAAGGGAAAATCTCTTCCATTTGCTCTTATAAACTTCCTTAGTGGAGTCTTTGTGTGAGGATAACAAAATGGTACGTACTGGTGAAAAAAGCCTTGACTGTCTGGCAATTATTGGAATTGGAGAAACCATGTGGATAGATGATGGCTGGAATATTGGAATGACTCATCCCTGAGGGGTGAGACAGGAGATCTGGAGTTAGGTCCACTATCCAGTGAGGATAACGTAGATGAGACCAAAGGAAGGGGAACCACACTTTTTGAGGCTAGTAAGGGGCAATGAGGATGACTGAGCTCTTCAATGGGATTGCTTTCTGTAGGAATTTGGGAATCAAAGGAAGAGGAGGATAAGTGTAAAGGAGACCAGTTGGCCAAATATGAAGTAGAGCATCTCTTGGTGACTCCCCTGAGGGGGGATCAGAGCAAAGTACCTGCTGCACTTGCTGTTGTAAGGGATGCAAAGAGGTCACAGCTATGTTAGCCCTAATGACAGAAAATTTTCTCTGCCACTGATTGCTTGAGAGACCACTCAAGAGGCATCAGAATGGACTTACTTAATTTGTCCACTAGTATGTTGTTTTTCCCTGGCATGTATTGCAACTAGAAAACAGTTGGTGGAGAATGAACACTGCCACACTGTCATAGGCTCTTGGCAGGGAAGGCAAAACTGGGTTCCCCCTTGTTTGTTAATGCACGAGACTACAGACACGTCATTCTGAATTGCAACAGTCCCTACAGGAAGAGCTTCTTGGAATGTCTGCAATGTTAATAGGTCTCCTCTCATCTCCAAGACATTGATATATGAATATTTGTCTCATGGGGAGACCACATGCCTTGGACCATCCTTCCCAAGTAATGCCTCACCCCTCATCCCAACTGGGAGGCATCCATAGTCACCATGGCCAATAGAGGCTGCAGAGCAAAAGGTCAACCTAGGTAAATGTCATCTGACTGGATCCAACAATGGAAGTGATGTTTGCAGATTGGTGTAAGCTTGACTGGAAAGGAAAGAGATTGTCAAAGAATAGACCATTCAACAGCTAGAGTCCATTGAAAAATATGCATATAGTAACATGCTAAAGGAAGTAGTACTATTGCCGCTGCCATAAACCCCAACACTTGAAGAATGAATCTGCTTGGAGTAGATGGATGGGAAAGAATCTGATGAACCTGGGATCTGAGTGTGTCTATACAATGAGTTGGTAAGGATGCAATTTGCGTTGTCATATTCAGATGTCCACCAATAAACTCCAAGCTATGTACTGGTGTTTGATCTGATTTGGTGCAAATGATTGCTATTCCTAGTGAGTGACAAATCTGGAGCAAATAGTCCCTAGATTGTTGACGAAGATGCATGGAGAAGGTCATTAGGGGAGAGTCGTCTAAATATGGAAACACACAGAATCTTTGGAGTCTCAAGTGCTGCCACCACTGCCAAATATTTGTTGAACACCATGGAGCTGTGGTGAGTCCAAAGGGTAGGGTTCTGATCTGGTAATGACTAGCTCTCAGAAGAAAACAAAAATATCTTCAGGAGCACCTGTTTATTTTTATGTGATTGTAGATCTTCAGGATGTGTACTAAGCACATCCAATCATCTTTGTGAAGAAATGGCAGGCTGGACTCGACCATGACCATTCGGACCTTTGACTTTTTCATGTAGAGATTCAATTTGCTCAGATCCAAAATTAGTCATAGGTCCCCTGTCTTTTTGGGAACTAAAAAGAGACATAAGTTCTGAATCCTATTTGGTCTGGTGGGACCTGTTGGATGACGCTTTTGCCAAGCAGCTTTTGAATTTCTTGTGCTGCTGCCTTCCTCTAACTGGGTGGAATGTCAGGAAGCTTCTTTCTTTTGTAGACTGGGCTTGGAAAAATGGTATGGAGTAGCCTCTGGACATTATTTTTAACATTCAATAATCTTTTGTTATGGTAGCCCAGGCATCTGGATGTAAGGACAATTGTCTCCTGACTAGCTCCAGTGGTGGGCAGTTGGGTGGCACTTCAAGAGTGCTGAAAATGTCTGTCCAGAAAGGAATCATGGAAACCCTGATTTTGCAGGCCTCCACTGCCTCTGGGGTGACGTCTACCATTAGAACTGCCTCCTCTGCCTCTGGAGAAGTTGTTCCCTCACAGATCGTGGAAAGGTCCTTGAAATTTGCAGAACCACATTTTCTTACTGCCTCTCTGATTTTTAGAGAAGGTTCGTTGATGGGTATAAAACTTGATTCCCATGACAGATAGGGTCTTTCCTTGTTGTTCACTGTGGGTAAGCATCTCTTTCACAGATGGACCAAATAGAGATGTTCCATCAAAGGGAGCACTGATGAAAGACATCTTGAAAGGCTCTGCAAAGTCGCATAGCTGCATCTAGGCATATCTCCTTATGGCCGTGCCTGAACTGGCAGCCCATGAGGTGCCTTCAGCTGCGTGGGAGATCAACCTCATGGCTGGGTGGGAGACTGACAAAAGAATGGCCAGCTGAGAAGATGATCTTTTGAAATCTTCTGCAGACTTGGACTCAGAGACAGAATTTGCTAGTTCCTTTTTCAGGTCTCTCTGTTAGAGAGTTTCTTAACTAAGTCCCTCTGTAACATAGTGAAATGTGCCAGGTAATACAGTGACCATAAGGCAAAGGTCACTGAAGGATATACTTGCTTCCCAAATCTCTCCAATGCCCTAGACTCTCTATTGGGTGATGGCCAGTACAGCTCTTTTCAGCCAGCTACTTTTTGGTGGCTGCCGCAACAACCATAGCATCCACATGTATTCCCTTGATCCAGTGTTGTCAGAGGGAGTCCTCAAAATTTTAGCTGGGCATTTCAGATCAGTTTCATAGAGCCCAGTTCCTTCCTTGCTCTGTGAGAGACAAAGTCTATAAGCTCATCCACAGGGGGGTAACCCAAGACGTACATGGTCCAAACCTGAAGGCTTCCAAGAGCAATGATTCTTCCTGAGAAGGGGTTTGGCAAAGGGTCTCTAAGATGTCTCCAAACAAGACATCTTCATGTGGAGATCTAGGGGACCTTTCCCCTTCATCAAAATCAGTGTCTTCAGTGAGGGGATTCCTGCGGGGAATCCAAGTGCCTCCTCCTGCATGTCTTCTTCTGAGGAACCTCTTCAGTAAGGTGTTCTGGACAGCTGTCGGAAGAAGCAAAGAATTCCCAGAGGAATTACTTGGAAGCTCATATGGGTGGCTGTCCCTGAGGTGCAGGATGAGTAGACTCAGACACAGGATCTGACAAGGGAACAGGGACTGGATCTGACGGCGCAAGAGTCGAAAAGTACAGTTGTGTACTCTTACCATAAATGTAGATGTTCAAGTGTATTCACTGTTGCAGTCATCACACTTGGGTTATCTGCCTGCAGGTAGCCCTCAGTTGGCCCGAATACCAGAGTCTTAGTATTTCTGCATTGGATGCTGTCACTTCTTCCATGACGTCAGGTCGTCGGGGGTATAAAACAGGCGGCCAATGCGATTACATCAGTTTTTCTTGCCCCAAATGTCAGGAGCTCCCAAATAGGGAGCTAGTATACGGTGGGGAACACCACCAGTAAAACGTAAATACCAATGCCATTAGGAATAGCCATAGGGAGGAGAGGTAAATAGATAGAGAAAGCCAGGGGGCTGGAGGGAGGGAAACCAGGACTGCAACAGTGAGTACACTCGAACAGCTACATTTATGGTAAGTGTACACAACTGTACTATGTTCTTTATGTTTCACTGTTGCAGTCATCACACGTGAGTTGATTCCCAAAGCTGAGGAAGGGTGGAGGCAGTCAAGAAGTGTTAGGACTGGCAAATAGGCCTTGCAAGACTGCTGTAGCAAATCCAGCCCTAGATTTGGAAAAGATAGGTAAGTGGTAGTGCTTGGTGTAGGTGTGTACAGAACTCCAGGTTGCAGCTTCCAGAATGTCCCTGGTAGGGACTCCCCTGAGAAATGCTGTAGAGGTAGAACTTGCCCTAGTGGAATGTGTTCTGACTCCCTGAGGGGTTGGTTTTCCATGGTGCTTGTAGCAGAAATGGATGCAGTGTGCTATCCATTTGGAAATGGTTTGTTTTGAAATGGCCTTACCCTCTGCCCCTGAAGCAAAGCTGACTAGCAACTGTTCAGATTTTCTGAAAAGCTTAGTCCTATCAAAGTAGAACCTGAGCTGTATGTGCACCTCCAAAGAGTGCAGGATCCTTTCCCCTTTATTCTGAGTGTTAGGGAAGAAGGTAGGTAACTGGATGGATTGATTTAGAGCCACACTGGGCACCACCTTAGGCATAAAGGACGGGTTAGTCCTGAGGGAAACCTTGCCCGCATGGAAAATAATGAAGGGTTCCACAGCCATTAGTGCCTGTAACTCAGACACTCTTCTAGCTGAAGTTATGGCTAAAAGTAAGGCTGTTTTCTAACAGAGGAATTTTAACTCTGCTGAAGCAGCAGGTTCAAAAGGGGGAAGCATGAGTTTTTCCAGTACAATGTTAAGGTCCCAGGCAGGGGTGGGTACCCTCCTTGGGGGCCTTAAGTTGTTAGTCCCTCGAAGGAACTGTTTGATGACAGGGTGAGAAAATAGAGGTGGCTCAGCATTATAATGAGTCAAGATGGCAGAGGCATGAATCTTAATGGAGGAGAAGGATAGGCCTATGTGGAATAGCTCTGCTAAATAATCCAGGATTAGAGGTAAGGAGGGCACTGCTGTGTCTTTTCCTTTAGACAGAGTCCAAGAACAATATCTTTTCCACTTTTCAGCATATGATTTCCTAGTACTAGGCCTTCTGGCTTCAAGAATGACACCCAGCACCTGTTTGCTGAGGGTTGCTGGTGGGGTATTCAAGGGATAAGCCAAACTGCAAGATTTAGGGTTTGCAATTGTGGATGCAAAATCTGTCCTTCCTGCTGAGACAGCAGGGTAGGTGTCTGGTGTAGGTGCCAGGGTGGCACCGTTGTCAGGCTGCACAGGAGTAGGTACCAGTGCTGGCGTGGCCAGTTCGGGACAATCAGCATTGCCCTTGGCCTGTCTTGTTATATCTTGAGAAGTACTCTTGAAAGAAGGGGCAGAGGGAGAAAGGCATAGATTGAGAGGTTTTCCCATTGAAAGGATAGAGCATCCACCTTCCAGGCCCTGCTGTGAGGGTTCCTGGTGCAGTATTTACTTAACTGGTGGTTCTCGGGGGTGGCAAAGAGATCCACCTCTGGTATCCCCCACCTCTGGATCAGAAGGCCGAAGGTGTTCGGCTCCAATTTCCACTCGTGTGGGTCTAGGAGATTTCTGCTTAAGTCGTCTGCCAGTGAATTTTGCTTGCCTGGCAGGAATTGAGCTTGTAGATGGACTTGGTTGCTCAAGGCTGTGTTCCACAGGGCCATAGCTAACCTGCAGTGTGGCTAAGAATGGGTTCCCCACTGCTTGTTTATGTACCACATAACTGTGGTGTTGTCTGTTTTTATCAGCAGCTGTCCTGGAAGTATCAGGTATTTGAAAGCTGTCAGAGCATTCTGTACAGCTAGCATCTCTTTTTGACTGATGTGCAGGAGAATCTGGCTTGGGCTCCAGTGGCCCTGAATGCATTTGCCTGCCATGTGAGCCCCCCATGCATAGTCTGATGCGTCTGTTGTCAGGGTTTGTGCGGCGTGGGGTTGAGTGAAATGCAGTCCCTTGTTGTGGTTGCATGCTTCTGCCCACCAGAGGAACTCTGTCCTTAGACAAGGTATGATAGAAATGACTGTTCCCAGGTCCCAAGAATGCTGGCACCAAAGACTTTTTAAGTACAATTGAAGTTTCCTTATATGCAGTCTTGCATATGGAATTAGTAGAATACATGAGGCCATGAACCCTAGGGCTTGCAGTATTTTCCTTGCAGACAGCTGGGTTCTGGTGGTCATTTGTTTGAAGTAGTCTGTTAGACAGACGTGTTTTTCTGAAGTGAAAAATGCAATCTGGGAAGTTGTGTCCAAGCTTGCTCCCAGGAATACAATCTTTTGACTGGGTACCACTCGAGATTTCTTTTTGTTGATGGTGTACCACAATGAAGCGAGAAGGCTTTTTACAAATGCCAGATGCTGAAGTAGTAGTTCCTGACTGTCCGCCTAAATCAGGCAGTTGTCCAAGTATGGGTAAATTTGGATATTTCCCTGCCTGCAGTATGCAATGGCTGGAGCCAGGCATTTTGTGAATATTCTGGGCGCAGTAGATAAGCCAAAGGGAAGTGCAGAGAACTGATAGTGCAGAGATCCTGCCCTGAAACATAGATATTTCCTGCATGACTCTCTTATGGGGATGTGCAGATAAGCTTCTTTTAAGTCTAGAGTGACTAACTAGGCATCCTTGGCTAGCACAGGGATAAGCTGTTGCGGGGTAAGCATCTTGAATTTTGGGACCACCAGAAAGGTGCTGAGAATTGAAAGATCCAGGATTGGGCACCAAGAACCATCTTTCCTGAGCACCAGGAAAATCTGGAGTAGAAACCCTGACCCCTTTGTTCTACTGGAATAGCTCTGATATTGAGCAGGGAAAGTACTTGCTTTTGAGCCTCTGGCCACTAGTTTGGAGGAAGGTCTGGAAACCCTCTTGGGGTTGGCAGTGAATGAAAGAATTTGCACCCCTGGGATACAATGTTGAGAACACATTGGTCCTGAGTGATGGACATCCAGTTTTTTGCATGAAGGGCAAGTTTTCCTCCTAGGGGCACAAGCAGTTGGGCAGGGCTGGGAAGTAGAACTGAGAAGTCATTGTGAACATTTTCCATAGGGGGGCTGCTTACCACTCTCTGTTTTTGGGGTGAGAGCACTCCATTTCTTAGATCTCTGCATACCCTGAGACTATAGTCTGGCTGGCCTGTTTCCTCTGGGTCTTGTCTGGGAAGGGGCTGGAAAGGACCGGTATTTTGAAGGGCAATGCTTACTGAATCTAGGTGGTTGCACTTGTAAGAATTATTTAATAGTTTGCACGGATTTTCCTTTTTCTTCCATCTTTTTAAGAACTTGTTCTGCTTTGGTCTCAAACAAACAGTCCTTATTTAAAGGGGTGTCTAGTAATTTGGATTTGGCATGATCTGGCAAAGTTTGCTCCTTCAGCCAAGCATGTCTTCTCAGTACAGAACCAGTGATTGCAGCCCTGCAAGATGCTTCTAAGGCATCAAAGCCACAGTGCAAAGTATGCTTACTAACTTGGTTTGCAGAATGCATTAGCTCTTGTAAATCTTTATTTTCTGCACAATCTGGAAATAATACCATTCTTTGTTTAATTAATTCCATAATATGTTGCTGGTACTTCAGCATGTGAAACTGGTAATTTAATGCCCTGATAGCAAGAGTTGCAGAGGTATATACCTTCTTACCTCGTCTGTCTAAAGCTTTGGAATCCCTGTCCGAAGGGGTAGGATTTTTGGCTGTAGTAGCCTTAATACCTTTAGGTCCCTGGGAAATGATCTCTGGATCAGCAGCAGGATTCTTGAAGACAAACTTGTGGGAATCAGGTACTCTGTAGAACCTATCAAGCTTCCTAGGGGCCGGGTGTAATGTGTCTGGAGTAAGACTGGATTCCATAAAAACATTATCTACAACATCCAGGACAGGGGGTATAGTTAGAGGCTTGTGCAGAGGCAACTTTAAAAATTCTCTGAGTCTCTTTTTGGACTGAGGGCAGTCTTGGCATTCCCAGTGGAAATGCTCTCTTAAAGTATGCAATGTTTCACCAAAAGAAAGATCTTCTGGGGGGGAGGCAGACGGAATGGATTCCTCTGCATCTGAATCCTCATAAGCTGATAAGGGCATGTCCTGATAATCAGAAGGGTCAGAGTCATCGAACTCCTGGTCTGTAGAATCAGAAGGAAATTCAATTCTTTGTCACTTAGCAGGGGAAGGCTGACTTCTCCTAATTAAAGTAATAAGGTCGTCAGCCATTCTAAGCATTTGTTTTTGTGGCATGGGAGCTTGAGCATGCGCTTTGGTCGTCGGTTCTCTAGGCGTAGTGCGTACTCTGGGCTTAAAAAACTTGGTAGTTTTAGCTAAAAACAAAGTCATTGGTTTGATTCGAACATCGGTAGGACGGAATACACCCTCAGAAGCCGGTGCCTGCACAGCGGCTCCGGACCCATCCAAGGTAGAGACATCCACTGGTTCCATAGTCGAAGAAGTATCTCGTGGCATACCAGACTCCGAATGGGTCTCAGCAGAGGCCTGCGAATCCACAGAAGCAGCATCAGGGGCTGCAAAGGCACCTCACTGAGTACTGACGGACTGGCGACTAGCTTAACGGAAGCATCGTCAGCAGTTTTGGACATAAGCGGTCTGTCTCTGTCTTTATCTTTAAGTTTTTTCGGAAGATCGGTAGTCGGATGGCTTATCGAAGCCATCTCAGAATACGAAGAATGACAGCGAAAGAATTTAGCAACAAAAATAGCTCGACGATGAATGGTTCAGGCGTTAAACAAGGCACAAAACTGACAGCTAGGGACGTTGTGGTCTGGGCCTAAACAGGTGACGCAGTAAGAATGAAAATCTCTGTGAGGTATTTGCTTTCCACAAGCAAGACAATTGTTAACTTTTTCTGACATCAGTTAGAGCAAGAAAAAAGGATCCCCAACGGGTACTTAGCTTTAGAAGACTTCAGGATTATCAACTCAAAAACGAAAATTTCAGGTAGCGGCCGACCGGCACTTGCGAACTGCTTCAGCTTTCGGGCTCCTCCTCGGCAAGAAAGACTGATGTAATGGCATCGGCTGTCTGTTTTATACCCCTGATGACATGACATCATGGAAGAAGCGACAGCATCCGACGCACAAATACTAAGACTCTGGTATTCGGGCCGATTGAGGACTACCTGCAGGCAGATAACCCAAGTGTGATGATTGCAACAGTGAAACATGAAGAACATCTGCTCTGTGGTGAGAGAAAACCCTCTCCACCACTTCAAAGGCAAAAGGACTAGAAGAAGCAGAGGACAATCAAACTGGAGCTGAGACTCCCAGAGCAGATGATCCCAGGCCCTCCCTGACCTTCCACTCCAAAGAAGGAGTCAGAGCCGAGCTGTCCAACACTGAAGCTCCAAGGGGAAGCGATGGCTCTGAAAACTTTGGAGTCGAAGTCAACCGCTTGGATTAGATGTCAACACTTCGGCTCCGAGAACCATCGTGCTGCAGGGGGTAGGAGCCAATTGGATAAGGGAAGTCATCGGAGTGGAAGATAGAAGTATCCTACGGTTTGACTCTCTGAGACCTTGGATCTGAGGCCTCAGAAATGATAGGTCAGATCAGAGAAGGAGCAACAACAGCCTGTAAAGAAGGTTGAAGGCTCAATAATCTGATGGGAGACACAGCCTGCAAGATCCCCTTCTGGATCTGGGTTCTGAGGAATTTTCTCATTAGTCTATCCACCTCTACTTCAGAAAGACTTCTGGCGAACCTAACAAAGGAAGAACTGAAGGTGGTATGGAAGACTTTTTAGGAGTCTCCCGAAGAAAGGAAGCCCTGAATCTTAGGGATACTGGCTCTGGGGAAAACCTTGGACTACAGAGCCAAGGAGACTTGGCAACATTAGGCCCAAATTCTTAGATAAATTACCAACAATGGTAATGAAGAATACTGAGAAAAAGTCTTTGGTAGCTAGGAAGAATAGAATGTGGTAAGGAAGAATAATATACAAGAAATTAGATTTTAAAGGAAAAAATATTAAATACTCACTAAATTCACAACAAGCTCAAGACATCACAATCCCAACCGAACCATAGAGAGGCAAACAAGATATGAGGTAACACAGTAGTCAAGGGCTTTATGGGTAAGGGAGGAGCTCTAGATTTGGATCCTAGAATCGAAAGAAAGTGGCCAAATCAGATCTGAGAGCCTGATTTAAACCCATTCACTGAGGGAAGGTGGCCTAATGGTTAAGGTGTTTGCCTTACAAACACAAGGTGCAGGGTTTGAGTCCCACAAGGGATAATTGGCTAGGCTTAAAATAGCTAGCAAGGGCAGTTAGCCTAGTACTAATCTATGAACCTATGAACCTAAGGACTGAAAATGCTAACATCAGATCCTAGGATAAGCCTCCATTTTTTTATTTCATTCTTTTTAATCTTTCTTCCATTTAAAATTTTATATAACTCATAATAACATAACTCTTCATAAACAGACCCTTCTTTCAACCATTCATTCAAAACATATACAAAACAATCTTTTTGCCAGTCCCTTAATTTCTTGTATATTTCATACCCTGTAGCATTGAGACTTGATACTGAATCAACATCGACTTATGGTCTATATTATATTCGCGAATGCTTAGGTTGTCGAATATGGCATGATCGACACCTAATGAGCGAACCGTGAGTACATCAAACATTGGAAACCACGAAATTTGAAATCCAGATTTGGCATAGTCGGCCCTTCTGCGGTATAGCTCTGTAAGGTTAAGTGTGCGATAGTTATGGACCTTTTAGTTATGTACTTACCATAACTTCGGATGTATGGGATCCATCTCGCCTACATTCATAACTGATGGGTTTGGAGCTGATCCATCGGCTCCGACTCGGCCACTATATAGTAGACCGAAGTCTCTGATTGGCTGGGCTACCCCTTATCCCAGAATGCACCACGCCTGCTTCCCCAGATCTTGTTTGTTCGCTTTCATACCTACATCCAGACACAGAGACATACCAGCAACTGTAACAAACTAAAGTCCTTCAAGAGAAAAACTCAGTAAGTAGCAACATTCCCTCTAAATCCAATGGGAAGGGGGAAGGAGGTTGGGTACGTATGAATGTAGGCGAGATGGATCCCATACATCCGAAGTTATGGTAAGTACATAACTAAAAGATGTAATGGGATCATATCTTGCCTACATTCATAACTGATGGGACAGCGTCCCTAGCACCTAAATCCCGGGTGGCTCATTGGAAAACACTCCTGAGAACTGTGGAACCAAAGGAAGCTCTACCTCAAGAAGCCACATCTATCTTGTAATGAGAAATGAAGGTGTGTGTAGAAGTCCAGGTAGCGGCCGCACAGATATCATCTATCGATAATTTGGAGTGGAATGCTACAGAAGTAGCCATTGCCCTGGTAGAATGAGCCCTGACTGGGAAGGGTAGCTCTTTGCCAGACCGTGAATAAATGAAGGAGATGCGATCTTTAATCCATTTGGCTATGGTGGTTTTAGCCACCGGTTGACCCAACCTATTTTCCGCAAAGGACACAAACAGCTGATCTGACTTTCGTGTCTCATTGGTCCTACTTAAATAAAAGCGCAGTTGTCTGTGAACATCCGACTGATGGAAAATATATTCTGCGCTATTGGAGAATTTGGGAAAAAACACAGGGAGCTCCAAGGATTGATGAATGCATAAGGGGGATGCTACCTTGGGCAAGAAAGAGGGATTTAACTTGAGGGACACTCTGTCTTTGTGAAAGGTCAAATAAGGAGGATTAGAACAGAGAGCCTGAAGCTCTGAGACCCGCTTGGCAGAGGTTATTGCCACCAAAAAGGCGGTTTTCCAAGATAGAAATTTTATATCACAAGTAGCTGCTGGTTCAAAGGGGCGGGCAGTTAAAGAAGCTAGAACCATATTCAGGTCCCAAGGGGCACAGGATGGGCTATTGGGGGCGAAGGAGCCACGCTCCTTTAAGGAAAGATTTGCAAAGCCTGTTTGCCATTAAGGAAGGCTCAAAGGAGACATGAAAATTAGAGATAGCTGCCAGTTGGACTTTAATTGTGGAAACTGAAGAGCCCAAATAAAACAAAGAAGCCAGGAATTCTAAAACCTGAGGTACTGGGGCAGTAAGGGGATCTATACCTCGTTGCTGGGCCCAAAGAGCAAACCTCTTCCACTTGCTGGAATACAGTTTAATAGTGGAAGGTTTGTGAGAAGAGGACAAAATGTGGATGACGTCTGGAGAAAGAGAGTTATCTCTGACTAAGGTTGGAAGTGGAGTAACCAAGCAGCCAACCTCAAGGACCTGAGGGATGGGTGAGACTGTCCCGACTGATGAGTTAACAGGTCGGGCACCAGGTCCAGAAACCATGGGCCTTCCACCGCATACCTCAGAAGGAAGGGGAACCAAACCTGACGAGACCAGTGTGGAGCGATCAAAATCATGTCGCTTTCTAGATAAATCGCCTTCTGTATCACCTTCGGGAGAAGGGGAACCGGAGGGAAGGTGTAAAGTAGACCGGGGGGCCAACTGTGAGCTAGAGCGTCCCTGGGAATCTGCCCCTGAGAGGGAGTCAGAGTGAAGAACTCCCTGCATTTCGCATTGTGAGGGCTGGCGAACAAGTCGCAACAAGGGAGGCCCCACTTGGCGAAGATGTTTGCAGCCACCCTGTCGTTGAGAGACCACTCGTGGGGCAACAGGAGAGTCCTGCTCAGCCTGTCTGCAATCACATTGGATTTCCCCGGAATGTGCGTTGCCACTAGGAAACGCTGGGTAGAAATCACCCAATGCCACACCCTCATGGCCTATCGGCAAAGAGGGTAGGACCTGGTTCCGCCTTGCTTGTTTATGTACCAGACTACCGACATGTTGTCGGATAGAATCGCAATAGTACCCCGGGGAACAGCATGATGAAGTGCTTGCAACACCAGTAGTACCGCTCTCAATCCCGAGGTTTAAAGACAACTAGATGCTGAGTACTTGCACTATCCAATTGCGTTTCAACAGTTTTCTGTCTGACAGAACCACACCACTTTCACCAACAGAACAACATTTTTCTCCCTCTATAACTGCATAGCTTCTCCTAGTTGCCTCCAGGCCAGGAATAGAAGCAGGAAGTGCAACAGAAAAAAACATTCCCCCTCAGAATGAAAAGAGTGGGGGACGTTCCCTGATGTCCTAGCCAAGTTTCCCTGAACAGTACAAATACCACCGTGAGACTACCCTGAAAAGAGGTCACTAGCCTAGAAGGACTAACCTGGTCAACAAATAAATAAAATAAAAATAAAATAATAAAATGTCCTGAAATTCTTGCATTGCAAGGAGAATGGCTCTCATCCCCTGGATATTGATGTGACGGTTGGCTTCTATTTGTTTCCATGTTCTTTGGACCATCCTTTTCTCATAACCACCTTCGACCCCAGGGAGGAGGCATCTTTGTTGACAAGTGCTGAAGAAGGAGGCATGATGAAGGGTCTTTCTGTGGCAAAGCTGGAGGAAGTTAGCCCTACACAACTGAATGATGATGACTGGAACTGATAGGTAATCTGACAATTAAGTCCACTGTGTTCTGTGGATCCAGTGAAGAATGAATATAGGAAAGAAAGCAAATTGAACTATCACTAACATAAAACCTAGAACTTAAAAAATTAAGTTTGCAGGTGGAGAATGATGGCTCAAGAGACTGCGGACTGCATTCTTGATGGTTGGAGCTTTTCATATGAGTGAGATACTATGCACCTTGCGGTGTACAGGTGGCATGAACAGAATGGATTAAGAAGGCTGAAGGTTTTATTTGTCATAGTTTAAAGAGATTTCCAAGGACAGACAGAACACAAGCAAGTAGACTCTGGCTTTGGTAAGAGAATCTCTTGTCATAACAACAAGCAGCCAGTCATCCAAGTAAAGAAACACTGGTTCCTCTGAAACACAGATGGGATGCAACTACTGCTATACACATGGTAAACACCCAGGGGGCTGTGATGAGATGAACAGCAGGGCTCTGAATTTAATATAATTGGCTCTGAGACAGAAGAACAGAAATCTTTTGGGTGGCCTTTCTATTTTGATGTGTAGGTAAGCTTCCTGAAGATATAATGAGCATATCCAATTATTTTCCTGGAGACATGGGAAAACCATTTGCACCATGACAATTATGTACTGGACTTTGTCCACGAAAGTTTAGGCCGCTGAGGTCTAGAACTGGCCCAAGGTCCTTATTTTTCTTTGGAACCAAAAAGAATCTTGAATAATAACCTAACCCTCTCTGGTCTGGTGGAACATCCTGTGTGTCTCTTTTTTGTAACAGAGAACAAATCTATCTTTCTACTACTTTTCACTGACAAGGTGGAATATCTGGAAGTGGCTGAACGTAGAAGGCATTAGGTGGGAAAAGGGAATTGTATAGCCTCAGGATATTAGCAGTTACACCCATGAGTCCTGCAAAGTGGCCATCCACACAGGGAAGAGGAGGGATAAATGCCCTCTGAATGCCTCCAGAGAAGAGCAGTCTGACAACCCTTCAGGGATGTTGGTATTGTTTGCCCGAAAAGGGATGGGGATGTCTATATCCCTAATTTTGCAGATCGACTTGACCTCTGGATCAACATCCACTGATGGGGCCACCTCTGTCTTGATCAGCCCTATCTGAACTGGAACCAAAGGGTTGACTCTAAGGTCTCCCAAACCATAAGCATTAGAACCCCCTATGATTCCTGTTGTAGGATCCCTGAGGGCTCTCATATTTAATACCTATGGCAGGCAATGTCTACCTTTCTGCTGGTACTTCAGGAGTTTTTTCTTTCACATTAAGTACAAAAACAGATGTGCCATCATAAGGGGGATTTCCTGAAAGGATGCCTTAAAGTCAGAGCCAGATATGGCATCTCATCATAATGCCTATTCCCACTGCAAGGGCCGCTCCATCAGCTGTGCTGAGTCACATGAAAAAGTTGGTGATAGTCAACACCTTGCTCATCATGGTCACCAGCTGCTTCCTGTATTCTAGTGTGGGCAGCTTCTTCAAAGAGGTTAAAGCCTCCTCTACTAGATCTCTTTGCAAGTGGTTCATGTGAGCTGCATAATTTAATGCTGTCAGGGCAAAAGGAACAATTCTATCCATAGCCCTGGAACCCTTGTTGAGTGGATGGAGAGACTGTGTCATGACAGTTCCTTTATAGTGGCCACTGATATGATTACAAAATCAATGAGCGGGCCTTTAGACCAGAACTGTCTACCATTGGGAGGTCAGAAGAAAATGTAATCGGGCTTTCTAAGAATGGCTTTAGAGGAGTTGGGTTCTTGCCAAGTCATCCAGGTGACCAAATTAATAAGGTAGTTGGGAGGAAGGACTACCCGGAAGGTAGAAGATTCACAGTGATAAGCCTTGAATAACACCTTCTCATCTTAAGGGAGTGGGTCTGTGAGATTTGATCCCCTCTGATGCATCAACTCAAGGATATCACCAAAGTTGGTGTCTTCCAGAGGGGATTGGGGAGATCTTGCTCTATCATCCAAATTGGGTGTCCAAGATGAGAGACTTCATAGCAGAGTCATCAGCCCTCCTTTTCTGCTTTCCTGGAACACATGCAAGAGGGAATCCAACTCATCAGAGGACTCTGACTACAATTGTGCAGGTTTGATGAGCCTATCCACTCTGACCATGAAACAGATGATGAACTGGTTGAGACCCAGACTGATAGATGTCAGGGACTGAAGCCACAAACTCTGGAGCCTGAATTGATACTGTTTGGGAAGAGGCTATCATCCTCTCTATGCCTTTGAAGACTAACCCAAAATCCATCAGAACCAAGAAGTTTCCACCCAAAGACTCATCTACCCCCATCCCAAGAAATGGCTGCACAAACTGGAGGGCTTCAAAGAGGAGATCAGTACTGACTCCTCAAAGGCCAAAATGCCAGCAGTGAAAATGGAACCAAACACCTTTGTGCTGGGAATGGTGCCAAAGACTTGGCATCAAGGGATTGGTCCTAAGACTCGGTCGAAGTTGAGGGTTTCAGTATCAACTGAACTGGATGCAAAACCCTTATCACTGAGGTCAAGGAATCAACTGGTGTTGGGTAGAGATTCTCTGATAACTGTTTCTGCTCCAATATCTTTGGTCGTAAAACATGAGCCAAGAAAGGAACAAGGAGGGCAGAGGAAGTGCCAGTATGACCCATCCTTGAAACTGGGTGGTGGGGGGGTGGGATAACACCCATCTCAATTTCTGTCTTCAAAATGGCCCTCATCATTGATTCCCCATCAATATCTGATGCACTTCTGAAGGACCTGAAAGACCTAAGAGAAGAAGCTGATGGGTGCCTGGACATTAAGAGTGAAGCTCCAACTCAGAAAAGGATCAACAAACCTGACACTTCGATGAACTATCTGAATATACAAAACTGGAACACAATCACTGTGCGTTTGAAAAGTTCTTTTAATTCTGGTACCTCGGCCTTCGCCTTCTCCTGTATTCCAGGAGAAGGCGAAGGCCGAGGTACCAGAATTAAAAGAACTTTTCAAACGCACAGTGATTGTGTTCCAGTTTTGTATATTCAGAGATTTCGGAGCATTGAAGGAGTGGAGGTGTTGTATTTTATACTTCGATGAACTATCCATGGTCACTGTATGATTCAACTGAGCTGGTGCTGGTGGAGGTGGGACTTGCTCAGGAACTGCACAAGAGACCAACTCTATTCTCAGTGCTGGAGATGGACCAGCATGTTAATATTTCCTCTTCTTTGAATCAGAATCTTTCCATTTTTCTTTGTCTTTCTCTCTGTGCTTCTCTTTTTCATTCTCTTCTTCTTTTCTGGAGGAAGTAAACCCTTAGGGATGAACTTGTTCCTTTGAGCCGCAAGAGAGTGTAGGCCAAAAGCCCTGCAGAATGAGCAGTCAGCAGAAAAATGATCTGGCCCCAGGTATGCCATGCAGAGCTTGTGGGTGTTTTTGTGTAGAATTTTAATATAGCCTTTGGCACACTTCCTGAAGCTCTTTTTAGGATACTCCATATTCACTGTCCAGTACAAGGTAGATACAAACCACAGAGAACAGTCTCAATAACTCATTGTAAAAAGACTAACAGTACACAGGTAAAGAGGTAGTTAACGGCAGCAATAGCCAACAACAACTACAAGTAAAGAATTTTTTAAATAGCTAAAAGAAAGATAGAGATAGATGGACTAAGTGAAAAAGATTGGCAGCCCTCCCATCAACCAACAAGTATATTTTTTCCTCTCCTGCCATGTACCTGGCTGCTGTGCACTCTGCCCGTGCGCTTGTCCCATACCTTGTGACCCAGTACATCCCTGTACTAAATCACCATAATTCACTCTCCTGGACGCCTCTGAAAAAATAGTCCGAACCAGGAATTTACATACCAGCTCCCTGAGAGACCAACTTGTTATAAGACAGTGAAACCCTGTGACCCAGTACATCCCTGTACTAAATCACCAGAATTCACCCTCCTGGGCGCCTCTGAAAAAATAGTCCGAACCAGGAATTTACCTACCAGCTCCCTGAGAGACCAACTTGTTATAAGACAGTGAAACCTTGTGACCCAGTACATCCCTGTACTAAATCACCAGAATTCACCCTCCTGGACGCCTCTGAAAAAATAGTCTGAACCAGGAATTTACCTGCCAGCTCCCTGAGAGGCCAACTTGTTATAAGACAGTGAAACCTTGTGACCCAGTATCCCTGTACTAAATCACCAGAATTCACCCTCCTGGACGCCTCTGAAAAAATAGTCCAAACCAGTAATTTACCTACCAGCTCCCTGAGAGACCAACTTGTTATAAGACAGTGAAACCTTGTGACCCAGTACATCCCTGTACTAAATCACCAGAATTCACCCTCCTGGATGCCTCTGAAAAAATAGTCCGAACCAGGAATTTACCTACCAGCTCCCTGAGAGACCAACTTTTTATAAGACAGTGAAAGTATGTGCTGCAACAGCTACTAGAACTTTGTGCTAATTTTAATGTTTAATGACTCTGCTAGGTTAGGCAAGCATCCCTTGCAGGTTAGCCAGCAACCAACAACCACCTCATTTATCTCTTTACTTTTTAAGCAAACCCTTATATCCAGCCTACTCACTCTCTTTTAATAAGTAGCCTAACTCCCTCTCTCCCATAGCCTGCTACCCTTGTAAGTGAATCTTTTGCTGCAATCAAGTAACTAGCCACTAGGTGGTGCCTTACCATAAGCTCTCTGCATATCAATTCCTACACCTATTTCTTTACTATACCTCCCTATCCTGGGTTTTCAGCTTCTGCTTTTCACTGACTCACTCTTTTACCTTCTCACCCTTGTCCTAGGGTTTCTTTAACCACATTCTACCCCACTGAAATCCTTACTTTCCTAGCCTCACTACCTAATTCTACACTCTCTCACTTTTAGACTTACCTGCAGAATTCACCCACTTAACAGATTGTCTTCCTTGAAAGTCCACTCTCTTGTCTCTACCCGCTCTGTTCGCCTAGATTTATTCCTCTTTAAGACACACCCCAATTACACCTACTCCAATCAGACAAAATGAGAAGTTATGTACCTACCATAACGTTCTATGTTAGTTGTCTTCTTCTCGCCTTCTTTCTTGCTGGATGGGTTCGGAGCCGACCCTCGGCTCCGACTCAGCCTATACTAAAGCTCGAGAGCTATTTATACCGGCTCGAGGCTACCCTATATCCCACAATGCTAGGCGCTAACTACCCAGATCTCGTTTGATAGCTGAAACCATAGCAGTTCTGATCACCAAAATAAGGAGAAGAGGAAACCTCACTCGTAAGTAACCTAGACCTATAGCTACTAGTAAGGATAGCCAAAGAGGGTTAATACTGAGGCAGGAAGAAGATCCCCAAGGATCCTTAGGTCTGTCCAGGCTAGGAGGATGGTGGGTGGGACGCAAGAAAGAAGGCGAAAAGAAGACAACTAACATGGAACGTTATGGTAGGTACATAACTTCTCAATGTTAAGTTGTCAATCTCGCCTTCATTCTTGCTGGATGGGACCGCGTCCCTAGCACCTTCACCCTGGGTGGCTCATCGGAACAGACTCTTGAGAACGGTGGAACCAAAATTAGCCCGGCTTTGGGAGGCCATGTCTAATTTGTAATGAGAGATAAAGGTATGAGGAGAGGCCTATGTGGCTGCCGCACAAATGGAATCTATTGGTAATCTAGCCTGAAAAGCTATTGACGTGGCTAATGCTCTAGTTGAGTGAGCCCTGGGCCTTGACGGCAGCTTTTGGCGTCTGAGGTCATAGATGAAAGTAATCACAGAGGCCAGCCATCTAGAAAGGGTTACTTTGGAAACTGGAAGGCCTTTCTTCCCTGCCGCATAAGATAGGAAGAGCTGTTCAGATTTCCTAGCTTGCTTGGTTCTATTCAGATAGTAACGGAGCTGACGATGAACGTCCAGAAAATGCAGCTTTTGTTCCGCTCTGTCGGAGTAGTTGGGGAAGAAAACTGGGAGATCAATAGTCTGGTTTAGGTTTGCCTCAGAAGAAACCTTGGGTAAAAAGGATGGGTTAGTCCTGAGGGACACTCTGTCATTATGGAAAACTAGATAAGGTGGACGAATGCAAAGGGCATGAAGTTCTGATACTCTTCTCGCAGATGTTATGGCGACTAGAAAAAGAGTCTTCCAAGATAGCAATTTCAAGGAGCAGGAAGCCGCAGGTTCAAAGGGTGGAAGAATCAAGGAAGTTAGAACCAAATTTAAGTCCCACTGAGGTGGGGGACCTCTGATTGGGGGCTTAAGCAAAAAGATACCTTTAAGAAAGGTTTTACAAAGCTTATGGGACATGATGCTGGAGTCCGAAAAGCCTACATGAAAGTTTGAAATAGCCGCTAACTGTACTCTGATGGTGGAGGAAGAAGACCCTGAGTGAAAAAGTTCGGCTTGGAAGTCTAGGACTGATTGGATAGGGGCAGTAAAAGGATCCATATTTCTAGCTCCTGCCCAGAAGGAAAAACGTTTCCTCTTGCTGGCATAAATCCTTCTGGTAGATGACTTTAGGGAAGCTATAAGTATGTCACGCACAGAATGGGAAATAAGGGGATGCCTGGCTAGGGTTGGAATTGGAGCAACCAAGCTGTGAGGTTGAGAGATTGGAGGGAGTGGTGCAGCTGTCCCGACTGATGGGTCAAGAGATCTGGCACTGGGTCCAGATGCCAGGGCTGCCCCAAGAGATAACGAAGCAGGAACGGAAACTATATCTGTCAAGGCCAGTAAGGAGCAATGAGGATTATGGTGGCTCTCATGGCGGTAGCTTTCTGAATCAATTGAGTGATTAATGGAAAGGGGGGAGGAAAGGGGGGAAAGGCATACAGAAGTCCCCGGGGCCAATCGTGGACTAGAGCGTCTCTGGGGAGGTGGCCGGGAAGAGGGAAGAGAGTGAAGAAGTCATGGCACTTGCTGTTTTGAGGTGTTGCAAAAAGATCGCAGCAAGGTCGACCCCATTTCTGAAAAATTTCTTCCACTACTGCTTGTTTGAGAGACCACTCGTGTGGCATGAGAATGGCTCTGCTCAACCTGTCTGCTATGATGTTGGACTTCCCGGGGATGTGCGTTGCTATCAGAAACCACTGAGAGGAGATCGCCCACTGCCATAGTCTGAGTGCCTCTCGACATAAGGGATAGGACTTGGTTCCGCCCTGCTTGTTGATGTACCACACTACGGACATATTGTCCATCTGAACTGCAATAGTCCCGATGGGAAGAGAGTCTTGAAGGGCTTGCAACGCTAAAAGTACTGCTCTCATCTCCAAGACATTTATGTGCAGGTGGCACTCGAAAGGTTGCCATGTGCCTGGACCATCCTGCCCTAAAAATGCCCCCCCCCCCACCCGATCAGGGAGGCATCCATTGTCACCGTGGCGACCGGGGGAGAAGGAACAAATGGTCTGCCCTGAAGGACTTGAGGGGAGACCATCCACCAAGAAAGGTGTTTCTTGCAAGACAGGGTTATTAAAATGTTGTGTGACATTGGAAGCTGTTGAAAGGACCACTGGGAAAAAAAGCATCCACTGAAGGATGCGCATATGAAAGCGAGTTGGGGAAGTAGAGTAATGGCTGCCGCCATGAAACCTAATACCTTCAGGACAAACCTGGCCTGGATTTTGTTGTTCTGAAGAAGGATGTGAACATGCCTGCGAATATCTAGAACTCTTTGATCGGTTAGTGGAAACGAGGAAGACCAAACACCACGAATAATGAAAAAACTTTTTCATTATTCGTGGTGTTTGGTCTTCCTCGTTTCTACTACTTATTGGCTTCTTGTTACTTATTGGCTTCTTGTGGCTGACCAACTTCAAGGGAAAGGTGCGTTCTTCATTCCCAATCATCTTTGATCGGTTAGTTTTGCGGACAGCCGAACTGTGTCCAATGTGGCGCCTATGAAGGTAATAGACTGACAAGGCAGACTTTCCGAAATTTATGGAGATACCTAGCCCTTTGCAAGTATGAATGGTGTAATCTCTGGAGAGGAGAAGCTGACGCCTGGTGGTGGCAGTGAGGAGCCAGTCGTCTAGGTATGGAAACACCTGGAATCCTTGATGCCTCAGATGAGCCGTAACCGCTGCCATGCATTTGGTGAACACTCGGGGGGCTGTAGTGAGACCAAAGGGCAGGGCTCTGAACTGATAGTGACTGGCTCTCAGCCGGAAGCGGAGAAACCTCCTGGAGCACTTGTGCATCTTGATGTGGTAGTACGCATCCTGAAGGTCTACTGAGCACATCCAATCGTCCTGACCCAGAAAGGGTAGAATGGACTGTAACGTGACCATCCGGAACTTCGTTCCTCTTACAGACTTGTTTATTCTGCTGAGATCCAAAATTGGTCTCCAGTCCCCTGTCTTTTTTGGTACCAAAAAGAACTTGGAGTAGATTCCGGATCCTTGTTGGTCTGCTGGGACTGGCTGGATGGCTCTTTTTGTTAGCAGTTTTGATATTTCTAGTACTGCTTGTTCCCTTAGACTGGGTGGAACGTCTGGGAGGGATCCTTTTGGCTGAGTTGGAGTGTGGATAAAGGGGATTTTGTAACCCTCGGAATTAATCAACTGTACCCATTTGTCTTGGGTGAGTGAAAGCCAGGCTTCTGGGTACAGTGATAACCTTCCCCCGACTGCCTCTGAAGGCGGACAGTCGGGCAGCTTCTCAGGGATGCTGGAAGGGTTTGTCAGAAAGAGACTTTCTGCTACCCTGATTTTGTGGACCTCCTCTGCCCCTAGGGCGGCGTCTGTTATTGCCCCCCCCCCGCCTCTAGAGGGGAAGTGACCTCTTGTGTCAGGCGCGACCTCTTGTGGTTTGCGGAACCACATTTTCCCACCCTTCTGACCCTTAGGGTATGGTCTAGACGGGGTGGAAAAATGGACTCCCACGGCAGAGAGAGTATTGCCTTCTTGCTCGCATCGGGTCAAAGTATCCTTCACCTGAGGTCCAAACAAAGCTGAACCGTCAAATGGGGAATTAGTGAAGGACGCCTTAAAGGGGTCTGCAAAGTTACAAAGCCGCATCCAGGCGTGACGCCGTAAGGCCACGTCTGTGCCTGCAGCCCTACTCGCCCCATCAGCTGCATAGCAGATAAGCCGCATGGAGGAGTTGACAATGGAATTCAGGGTTGCCAGCTGGGAGTTTATTTTGTCCTTAGACCCCGCAGCTGTTGGATCCTGTAAGACCTCACCCACTTCTTTGAGCATGTCTCTTTGAAGGCGGGTGAAGTGGCACAAATAATTCAGCGACCGCATAACAAAGGTTGCTGAAGAAAATATCCGCTTGCCGTACCTATCCATAGTCCTAGACTCCTTGTTAGGAGGATGGACAGGTACAGAAGGATCAGCCAGTTCCTTCGTAGTGGCTGCAACCACCACCATGGCGTCAACTGGGACACCCTTGGCTAAAAACTGTTTGTCCGAAGGGGCTGTTATGAATTTTGAAGGCCTCCGTGGGGTAGGTTCCATCGTATCAGGGGTCGTCCATGCCTTTCGCGCCACCACTTGCATGAGGGGGTCAAAGGGTGGAGACACCCAGGAGGTGGAAGGGCGAGAGCCAAACGCCTCTAGGTAAACTGACTCGTCCTCGGAAGGATTAAGGGTAGACCAGTTCCCCCTCTGCTTCAGGATCTCATGGATGTCTGAAAAGGAGACATCCTCAGAGGGGAACCGTGGGGACCCTTCCGACTCATCCAAGTCAGTATCCGATGTAATGGACTCAGGGGAGTCCACATGCTTCCTCTTACATTTCCTTTTTCGAGGGGGTTCCCCTGACGGATCAGGGGAAACCTCGAAAGAGGAGGATATTCCCAATGGGGAAACCTGAGGCGTTGGATCTCTACGGTCAGGAATTAGAGGGTGGGTAGAGACCGCAGCAGGCACTACAGAGGGAGGAGCTGAGGGAGCCGACCGTGGAGCAGGCACAGGGGCCAGTATGCTCCTCATGACTTCGAAGGCGCCCCTATCAGGCAGGGTAGAAGGTCCCCGCTCCAAAGAGATAAGGACCCCTCCCGGCACCGAGAGGGACGGCTCCAAAGCCGATGTCTGGGCCGAACTTACCAGCGCCAAAGCTCCGAGAGGGAGAATGGGGTCGGACAAGGGTCCGATGCCACTCGCCCCCTTGGAGCCGACGAGGAAGTCCATGCGCCCAGATCCCTCCAAGGATGGGAACATGGAAGAGACAGAGCCGAAAGGTGAGGTATCGGCTCTGACGTGTCGACGGCCACGGCTCCCACAAGCTCCGGCTCCGAACTCAGAGAAAGAGTCGGAGGAGGAATCAAAGATGGGGTGGGAATAGCCACTGTCTGTTGAGAAGGGCTATGGAGCATTTGGGCTAGTGCCTGAGACTTTAGAAGTCTACTAACCACCCTCTTGAGGTCATGGTCAGAGAGCCTGGAAGACCTGGAGGAATGGGTTCGATGGCTCCGCTCCGAGAGTAAGGGAGACCTCGGAGCCGAGTGAACAGATTCCAAGGACGGAGACCTGGACCGTTTATGGCTAGCAGATGGCGCCGACACCACTATCGGCGCCGACTGAGTCCTAGAATCATCGGCTCCGGCTCGAGCGGATGTAGAAGCCTGAATTTGAGGAACGTCGACTCCAGCCGGAGCCGATGAGGAAGACTGTGTCTTGGAAACATCGGCTCCAGTCGGAGCCGATGTAACAGCAGTCAGAGCACCACCAGTCGAAGGCTCTGAACTCGGAGCCGATGGCTTCGAAGGCTTCCCCGACGATGACTTGGTCGGGGAACCTTCAGGCTTTAACAAGCCCCTCAAAATTAACTTATTTCTGTGTTCCTGCAGGACTCTTGGACTGAACGCATGACAGACCTAACAAGAGTCCTGCAGGTGCAGGCAATAAACACAAGAAGTGTGACCGTCTGTCAGCGACATTTTCTGACAGCACGAGTCACACTTCTTGAAGTCTGAGACCCTGGTGTCTTTAGACATCCTAAAAGGTACAAAAAATACACACACACACACACACACACACACACACACACACACACACACACACACACACACACACACACACACAGACACCCTTTAAAAAGAAGCTAAGTCAGTCACACAAAAATTAAACTGACAAGTTAAAGAAAACAGAATAGGCCCAAAGGCCTAACCTTATAACCAAAGGGGGTTAGGATATAGGATTAAAAGGGGACCGGAAGGGGGATTAGCTATGAAGGGAAGCTAAAGGGATGGTCGCTAACTAAAAACTAACTGAAAATCTGACTAAAAGATAGAAATTTAAGAATTATAATATCTAACCTGTAGAGCCGGTAATAAACGCACCTCGCAGCTTAAGCGGCAAACGAGATCTAGGTAGTTAGCGCCTAGCATTGTGGGATATAGGTTAGCCTCGAGCCGGTATAAATAGCTCTCGGGCTTTAGTATAGGCCGAGTCGGAGCCGAGGGTCGGCTCCGAACCCATCCAGCAAGAATGAAGGCGAGATTGACAACTTAACATCACATCATTACCACACCCAGCCTTAATTTCTCACAACACACCCACTGATACCTTACCTCTCATCCACCTTAGTAATAAATACCTCCTACTGGCACACCTCCTAACATACCTATAAAATCTACCTCAACTTTAAACTCATACCTCACTATCAATATTAAGTCCAACTCAACCATGCCATAAAAATTACAACTATTAATACTGGTCTCACTCATACCTACACTAACCACAACCTATCTCTTTACATCCTATGAACAACCTCTTTACTATGCCCTCTTTGTCCCTTCCAAACACACTTTAACGCCAACACTAAGCATATCTCCAAACTTCCTAAATTTCACTTGCAAACCCAGCTACCTACTAGCTAAATATCACAGACTAGTACACATCAAATATAGCGACCTAAAAACTAAAAAAACATTTGATTACTATTGTAAGCTTCTCCAACCCAAGCACTTTATATTTCTCCACTCGTTAATAGACGGGGACATTCATCCTAACCCTGGCCCAAACTCCATCCCATCCACTGCAAACTGTGACCAATACAAAACTAGCACCCTACCTCCTATCAAACCACCTAATTCACTCTCTATTGCTCATCTTAATATACGCAGTATGTGCAATAAAATTGCTCAAGTTCATGCCCTTCTAGATGTCCACCAATTTGACATCCTTTGCTTATCAGAAACATGGCTAAAACCCACAATAAAAGACAATGAAATCACCCCTCCAGGATATAGTATCATTCGACTAGATCACACATCCAAAAAAGGAGGAGGGTAGCAATTCTCTATAAATCAAAAATACAACTCAGCACTGTAAATCTTAACCTATCTTTAGACAACAGTGCTGAAATAATTATCTCCAAATTCCAGATTAACACCCATAAAGCCATAAACATCATCTGCGCATAACTTCTCCCAGGAAATAACATCTGCATACTTGAATACATCCTAAATTGGCTTTCTTCTAATCTCCCACAAGAAACCATAGTCTTAGGAGACTATAATATAGATTGGAATTCATGTAGCAGTATAAACCCTACCAACCATATTAACCTTTATGGTTTCTCACAAGCTATAAACTCCCCCACCAAGTAATAGCCTTAACAATAAAGAAAGTACCTTGGATTGGATACTCACTAATAGCCCTCACCAAAGTTACACAACAGGAACTCTCCCAGACGACCTAAGTGACCATTCGCTAATATATATAATCAGACATAAAACCAACCCAACTTTCCCTAACACTTTCAGAACAGTTCGCACCAAAAAGCATTTTAACCCCGAGCTATTCCAAACAGAACTTAAACAATGTAATTGGTCACCATTAAAATCCCTCCCTATAAATAAAGCAGTTGAATACTTTAATACTACATTCTTAACAATCCTGGACCATCACGCCCCAATACCTTCTACTAGAAATAAAGCTAAACCTGCACCTTGGCTCTCTAACAATACTAGGCAACTAATCCTTTGTAGAAACAAATCCTGGGCAAAATGGCATACTACTAAGAATCCTATACATCACCAGACCTATAAACAACACAGAAATAATACAAAAAAAAGACATCCTACTAGACAAAAAGAACTACTGTCTCCAACTACAACAATCCTCCCTCAAGGAACCACAAAAAATTTGGACTAGCATAAACAAACTTCTTTACCCAGTTGAAACTATTACCCCCAACCCTCCAGGCTCTAACCCTGAAAATCTAACACAAACAGCTAATGCCTTCAAATTTTTCTTCACTAACACTATCTGAACTCTGGCTAGCCATCTATCCCCCGATACCTCCAATCCGCCAACTCCCACTACAAAGCCACCCCCGTTATTTCATTTAGAACCAGTGCCCACATCCTATATCTGCTCCCTTCTCCAAAAGCTAAAACCAACTACCCCCTCAGCTGACAAACTCCCAGCTGAATTCCTGCAAAAAGGAGCTAAAGCTATAGCTTATCCCATCTCCTTACTGATAAAAAGAACCATAAAGGAAGGTACCATCCCATCTATCAGGAACATTTCTCATATCATCCCACTACATAAAGGTGGGAACTCCAATGACTTTTCCAACTTTTGTCCCATAGCTCTACTTTCCCCACTTGCAAAAATAATGGAAAAGTGCATCCACAAACAACTACTTAACCACCTTCTCCATCACAACCTACTGGCTAACTGTCAACACAGATTCAGACCTCTCCACAGTACCACTACTGCCCTGCTTTCCTTCACAAACTGTATCAACAAAAACTGTAATAAAAATATGCTTTCCTCTGCAGTCTTTGTCGATTTATCTAAAGCTTTTGACATAGTTAATCACCAAATCCTTCTACATATACTGAAGTCTCTTTCACTTGACCCTCTATCTATGAATTGGTTCATATCTTACCTTGAAAACAGAGAGCAGGCTGTACTCTGGCAAAATAAACTATCTAATCACCTACCTATCTCACTAGGTGTTCCACAGGGCTCCATATTAGGCTCCGTCTTGTTTTCCATTTATATCAACAACCTCCATTTAGCCATTCCACTCTCCACCTGCATTCAATATGCAGACGACTCTACAATAATCTGTTCAGCCACTTCCCAGGCAGAACTTCAATCTCTTACACAAAAAGCTTTCAATACGGTAGAATAAGAAGTTATGTACCTACCATAACGTTCCATGTTAGTTGTCTTCTTCTCGCCTTCTTTCTTGCTGGTTGGGTTTGGAGTCGATCCTCGGCTCCGACTCAGCTATCTACTAAAGCTCGAGAGCTATTTACAGGTTCGAGGCCTCCCCATATCCCACAATGCTTGGCGCTAGATACCCAGATCTAGTTTGGCAGAGCTAACACCATAGAAAAATTTCAAGGACACCTGTCCAAACTACAAGGTTTACCTACAGTACTAAAACAGAAGAGGATGTAGCCCAGATAAGACTCAGCCAGAGGAAGAAGGCCTCAAAAAGGGACTCTTCTCGGTCTGTCCAGGCTAAGGGGATGGAGGGTGGGACGCAAGAAAGAAGGCGAGAAGAAAACAACTAACATGGAACGTTATGGTAGGTACATAACTTCTTAATGTTAAGTTGTCTATCTCGCCTTCATTCTTGCTGGTTGGGACAGCGTCCTTAGCACCTTAGTCCTGGGTGGCTCATCGGAACAGACTCTTGAGCACAGTGGAACCAAAATCAGCTCTACTCCTAGAGGCCATATCCAACTTATAATGTGAAATGAAAGTATGAGGAGTGGCCCATGTGGCTGCAGCACAAATAGATTCCATTGGTAGTCTTGCTTGAAAAGCTACTGAAGTAGCTAACGCTCTGGTGGAATGACCTTTAGGTTTAGTAGGGAGTTCTTTATCTCTCAGCTGATAAATCAAAGTAATAATAGAGGATAACCACCTGGATAAGGTTACTTTAGAAACTGGCAGGCCCTGCTTGCCCTCAGCGTAGGACAGGAAGAGTTGGTCTGATTTTCTTGTTTGTTTAGTCCTATCCAAATAAAAACGTAATTGCCTATGAACGTCCAATTGGTGTAACTTTTGTTCAGCTTTGTTCGAATAGTTAGGAAAAAAGACGGGTAGATTGATAGCCTGATTCAGGTTTGTTTCGGAAGGTATCTTGGGCAGAAAAGAAGGATTAGTCCTGAGTGAAACTCTATCCTTATGAAACACAAGGTAAGGAGGACGAATACAGAGGGCTTGAAGTTCCGAAACTCTCCTAGCTGAGGTGATGACTACTAATTTTAAGGAGAGCAATTTTAAGGAAAAGGAAGCCGCAGGTTCAAAAGGGGGGGAGAATCAAGGAAGCTAATATCAAGTTTAAGTCCCACGGAGGTGGGGGATCTCTGACCGGGGGCCTAAGCAAAATAGTTCCATTAAGAAAGGCCTTGCAAAGTTTGTGGGACATGATGCTGGTTTCTGATAGGCCAGCGTGGAAATTTGCGATAGCAGCTAATTGGACTCTAATGGTGGCAGACGAGGAACCAGGTTGAAAGAGTTCTACTAAAAAATCTAGAACGTGATGGACAGGGGCTGTAGAGGGGTCTATATTCCTAGCCTCTGCCCAGAAAGAGAAACGTTTCCACTTACTAGCATAAGTCTTCCTGGTGGTAGATTTGTGCGAAGAAAGGATGATTTCACGCACCGGCTGAGAAATATGTGGAAGACTGGCTAAGGATGGAAGTGGAGCAACCAAGCTGTGAGGTTGAGAGACTGAAGGGATTGGTGCAGCCTGCCCGACTGATGGACCAGATTCCAAGGCTGCTCCAGCAGGTGACGATGCAGGAATGGGAACCAAATTTGTAGAGGCCAGTAAGGGGCAATGAGGATAATCCTGGATCCCAATGCGGTCGCCTTCTGAATTAGTTTGGGAATTAGGGGAAAAGGTGGGAATGCATACAGAAGACCCCGGGGCCAATCGTGAACTACAGCGTCTCTGGGGGAGTGGCCGGGGAGGGGAAAGAGAGTGAAGAAATCGTCGCACTTGCTGTTGAGAGGAGTTGCGAAAAGGTCGCAGCAAATTTTGTCTGCTACTGACTGATTGAGAGACCACTCGTGAGGCATGAGAAAAGCTCTGCTTAGCCTGTCCGCTATGACGTTGGACTTCCCGGGGATGTGCATTGCTATCAGAAACCGTTGAGAGGAGATCGCCCACTGCCAGAGTCAGAGTGCTTCTCGACATAAGGGATATGACTTGGTACCGCCCTGCTTGTTGATGTACCACACTACAGACATATTGTCTGTTTGAATTGCAATAGTCCCGGTGGGTAGAGAGTCCTGAAGAGCTTGCAATGCTAAAAGCACCGCTCTCATCTCCAAGACGTTTATGTGCAGGTGGTACTCTAGAGGTTGCCAAGTGCCCTGGACAGTCCTGCCCTGAAAGTGCCCCCCCCGATCAGGGAGGCATCCATGGTCACCGTGGAGACAGGAGAAGGAAGAACAAACGGTCTGCCCTGGAGTACTAGAGGGGAGACCATCCATCAAGCCAGGTGGTCTTTGCATGATTGAGTGATTATTATCTTGTGAAACATCAGAAGTTGTTGAAAGGACCATTGGGTAAAAAGCATCCACTGAAGAATCCGCATGTGAAAACGAGCCAGGGGAACTAGTATGATTGCTGCTGCCATGAGACCCAACGTTTTTAGTACAAATCTGGCCTGAATCCTCTTGCACTGTATTAAGACCTGCACATGTCGGTGAATGTCTGACACTCTGTCTAGAGGAAGTTTTGTGGACAGATATTTTGTATTTAATCTTGCGCCTATAAAGGTTACAGACTGACAAAGCGACAATGCAGACTTTTCAAAATTTATTGAGATACCTAGCACGGAACAAGTTTGGATGGTATAATCCCTGGGTCGCAGTAGCTGATGCCTGGTGGAAGCAGTAAGGAGCCAGTCATCTAGATATGGAAACACCTGGAATCCTCACCGTCTCAGGTGAGCTGTAACCACTGCCATGCACTTGGTGAACACCCTGTGGGCTGTGGTGAGACCAAAGGGCAGGGCTCTGAATTGATAGTGACTGGCTCCCAGCCGGAAGTGGAGAAACCTTCTGGAGCGCCTGTCCATTTTGATATGGTAGTACGCATCCTGAAGGTCTATGGAGCACATCCAGTTGTCCTGACCCAAAAAGGGTAGAATGGACTGAAGCGTGACCATCCGGAACGTCGTTCTTTGAACAGACGTGTTTAACCTGCTGAGATCCAAAATGGGTCTCCAGTCCCCTGTCTTTTTTGGTACCAAAAAGAACTTGGAGTAAATTCCAGATCCTTGCTGGTCTGCTGGGACTGGCTGGATGGCCCTTTTTCTTAGCAGTTTTGAAATTAATAGCACTGCTTGTTCCCTTAGACCGGGTGGAACATCTGGAAGGGACTTGGTTGTTTGTACAGCGGTGTGGACAATGGGGATTTTGTAACCCTCGGATATGATCGACTGTACCCATTTGTCTTGTGTGAGGAGATGCCAAGCTTCTGGGTACAGTGACAATCTTCCCCCGACTGCCTCCGAAAGTGGACAGTCGGGCAGCCCCTCAGGGGTGCTGAAAGGGTTTGTCAGAGAAAGATTCTCTGCTACCCTGATTTTGTGGACCCCCTCTGCCCCTTGGGCGGCATCTATTATTGTTCCCTCCCCTGCCCTGGAGGGAAACTCGCCACGTGTGTCAGGCACAACTCCCTGGGGTTTCCGAAACCACATTTTCCCACTCTTCTGACCTTTAGGGTATGGTCTAGAGGGAGTAGAAAAACGGACTCCCATGGCAGAGAGAGTCTTGCCTTCCTGCTCACACCTGGTAAGGGTATCCTTCACCTGTGGTCCAAAAAGAGCCGAACCATCGAAGGGGGTATTGGTGAAGGATGCCTTAAAGGGGTCAGTAAAGTTACATAACCACATCCAGGCATGTCTTCTCAAAGCCACGCCTGTACCTGCGGCCCTACTCCCCCATCGGCTGCATAAGAAATGAGCCGCATGGAGGAGTTGACGATAGAGTTAAGGGGCGCCAGCTGGGAGTTAATCTTATCCGGAGCCCCCGCAGCTGATGGATCCTGAAGGGTATCACCCAGTTCCTTGAGAAGATCCCTTTGAAGGCGGGTGAAGTGGCACAGATAATTCAGAGACCGCATGGAAAAAGCCGCTGAGGAAAACATCTGCTTCCCGTACCTGTCCATTGTCCTACACTCTTTATTAGGTGGATGGACAGGTACCGAAGGGTCAGCCAACTCCTTCTTCGTGGCTGCTGCCACCACCATGGCATCAACGGGGACACTTTTTGTCAAAAATTGTTTGTTGGGTGGGGCTGTAATGAACTTAGTGGGCCTGCGGGGAGTTGGTTCCACTGTGTCCGGGACTGACCACGCCCTTCGAGCCACTACTTCCATGAGTGGGTCGAAGGGTGGAGACACCCAGGAGGTGGAAGGGCAAGAACCAAACGCATCCAGATATACCGACTCATCCTCGGAAGTGTTAAGGGCAGTCCAGTTCCCCCTCTGCTTAAGGATCTCTAGGATGTCTGAAAAGGAGACATCCTCAGAGGGGGATCTGATCTTGGGGACCCTTCCGAGTCCTCCAAGTCGGTATCAGACGTGACTGACTCGGGGGAGTAGACATGTTTCCTCTTACAAGACGACCACTAGATGGCAGTTTTCTCTTGTCCAATTCTGTACCAACTGTAGCTCGTTCATACTGAAATACACCTATTTTCTTTTCGGTATATATTTCCCCTTGCAGTTTGATCTGCCCTCTGGACTTGTAACTCACAGAGTATCCCCTCACTCTCTCCCCATACTTCACTAACTTACCCTTCCAAACATACACTACTTAGTCTCTCTTATATCTTGACTGATTGATTCCACTCCTGCTCTTTTCTTTCACTGTTTCTACCCGCTCCGTTCGCCCTGCGGGCTCACTCCGCTCCCCTATCCTACTCCCAATTCCCACCCCCAGTGGTCCTACCCTTATACTTCTATGACCACACCCCTCTTCTCTAACACCCAATTACAACCTTAAGCCAATTACTCTTACCCAACCACACCCACCCAGCAATAGCTTACTCCATCCTCGCATTCTCCACTCTAAACCTCGTACTCACTCCACTAGATTCTTAGTTCTTACCCTACTTAGTATTAGTTCCTTATCTCTTAACTTCCCTCTGTAACTACACTTTTTACCACTTCCACTAACCTAACTTATCACTGCATTTCACTTCCTAACTCTCCAATCTCAACTATACTCTACTTCCTAAACTAACCTTTACCACTTCACAAATAATCCCAACATCTGCTCTCAAATATTCTCTTTACCCTCCATGGTGTTTCCTGCTCTATACTCCTTCCCACTTCAGGCTGTGACATATCCTCACACCAAGTCTCTCTACTTTTCTATTTTACCTATTTATATTCCAGCTCTAAATACAATACCTCTACTCACATTGAATCATGATAACTAGATCCAGACACACCCTACCAATGGCTATACTCTTAACTTCAATTGCAGTAGTCCTTACCACCACTTATCTAATCACCTTATTTGAAACAAAAAACCTCTACCTGCATAACTACTCACAAAAACAAACACTTACCCTTAACAACTCACTAGCCCAAGCCCACATCAATATCACCTCCACCTCCAATTACCTACAAGCTAAATACCACAGACTTACTCCCATAAAACTGAACCACCTTATAGTAAAAAAAATAAAAATCCCACCCATCCTTAATCACAGCCACATATTTGCTCTCAAATATTCCTCCTTACAAGCTGGTGACATCCACCCTAACCCTGGCCCAACTAAACCTAACTTTTCATCTGCTACACTTTCTCCACCCAACTCCCCTGATACCCTATTTAATCTTCCTAACTCCTTAAAAATAGGACATCTTAACATTCGTAGCATAAACAACAAAACAACGCATCTCCATGCCCTTCTCAGTACTTACTCATTTGATATCTTCTGCCTCACAGAAACGTGGTTAAAACCTACAACCACTGACAATGAAATAACCCCACCAGGATATAACATATTAAGAAATGACAGATTAAAACGTAAAGGAGGTGGAGTGGCCTTACTCTTTAAAAATTATCATCTTATCACCCCTATACCCCACAACCCACCCCAAGATAGCTCAGCTGAAATTTTGATCTCTAAATTTCAAATCAGCTCCAACAAAGCTATATATATATTCTGCATCTACCTACCCCCTGGCCATAACATTACTAATATAGAAGATACCCTGTCCTGGATTTCCTCAACCTACCCACAAGAAACTATTATTCTAGGAGACCTCAACACTGACTGGTATAGTATCAACAATGATAATCCCTCTTCTTATATCAACCTACATAACTTTAAACAAACTATTACCACCACTACTAGAATCAACAAACCTAACAACAAAGAGACCATCCTAGACTGGATTCTAGTCAATAAACAAAGACAAAACTATAAAGTATGAACCCTGCCAGATGATATCAGCGACCATTTGCCCACGTACATCATTAGGCATAAAAATGACATAACCAATCCTCCCAAGTTTATGACTGTCAGAACTAAAAAACATTTTAATCCTGACTTATTTCAAATGGAACTAAATGCCTGCGACTGGAATCCCCTAAAAATCCTCCCACTAGACGAAGCTGTCAGCTACTTTAACTACAAATTCTTAACAATACTAGATACCCACGCACCCAAAAGATCTATCAGGATAAAGTTCAAATCTGCTCCCTGGCTCTCAAAAGACACAAAACAAAAAATACTAATAAGAAACAAATCCTGGGCTAAATGGAATCCTGGGCTAAATGGAGAGCAACTAGAGATGTCTCAGAACACCTGAACTTTAGACAACTACGTAATACTACTAAAAAAGCCATACTCTCTGACAAAAAAGCCTATTATAGTAAACTTCAACTGTCTTACACTAAGAATCCACAAAAATTTTGGACTGCCATTAATAACCTTCTTCAACCCAGCCATTCTAGTACCCCTCCACCCCTACAGTCAGAAAATAAAACCAATCTAGAAATTGCCAATGCCTTCAATACCTATTTTACGGAGACCATTCAAACCCTGGCCAGCCAACTAACCTCTGCAAACACTAACCTACCTAATGCCCAACATGACAATCTTCCTATTTTCCAGATAAAACCCATCTCAATCTCCTTTATCCAGAAACTAATCCACAAGCTAAAACTCTGTACACCCTCTGATGACAACCTACCAGCTGAATACCTTCAACTTGCAGCCAGAGCAATTGCTCATCCTATATCTATTCTTATTAACCGTACCATTTCTGAAAGCACTATCCCCAATCTTTGGAAAATCTCCCACATCATTCCCTTACATAAAGGAGGCAACTCTAATGAGTATTCCAACTATAGGCCCATATCACTACTCTCACCTTTAGTTAAGATCATGGAGAAATGTATCCATCATCAGCTAATAGACTACCTAACCAAAAATAACATCCTGTCCAGCTGCCAACATGGCTTTAGACCCTTTCACAGCACCACCACTGCCCTACTATCTTTCACCAATACTATTACACCAACCGTAACAATAACTACCTCTCATCTGCACTCTTTATTGACCTGTCAAAAGCCTTTGACATGGTCAATCAGTCCCTACTTATTAATACCCTACAATCCCTCTCTCTGGATACTAATTCTATCCTTTGGTTCAAGTCTTACCTCAGCAACCGAAAACAAGCTGTTTTCTGGCAAAATCACTTGTCTTCATATCTCCCTGTTTTACTAGGTGTCCCTCAAGGCTCTATTCTAGGACCCCTTCTCTTCTCTCTTTTCATAAATGATCTTCATGTAGCTATTCCTCAATCCACCTGCATACAGTATGCTGATGATTCTACTATCATCTGTTCTGCAAAATCTCTCCCTGAACTTCAATCTCTAAGCCAAACTGTCTTCTCCATAGTAGAAACATGGTTCCAAAACCGGTGCCTACTCTTGAATGCCAAAAAAAAAAAAATTACTTCTGATTACTCCTAACAACAAGACCCCTCCCATACACTTCTCCATCCTAGCTAGTAATGGAACCCTTATATCACCTGAGCTGACCTGTAAGTTATTAGGCGTTACAATAGACAATTAACTCACTTTTGACAATCATATTAATAACACCATTAAGTCCGTTAACAGAAAGTTAGGCTCCTTGTATAGGATAAGACCCTTCCTTACCCCTAAAGCAAGAACTACAGTTGCCCATTCTCATTTACTCTCTACCCTCCTCTATGCTTCTCCCATTTATACTAATTTAAAACAAAACAATCTCAACAAACTTACCAAAGCCTACAACAGTATTGCGAGGTTTGTAACTGGTAAGCCCTATAGAACCCATCACTGCATTAATCTACATCAGCTAGACTAGCTTGAACTGCAAAATGCTCTGCTACTCTCTCAACTAACAATTGCTCATAAAATCTTCTACCTACTTAACAACACACCTACACTTCACAATCTTATAACACCCTATAATAATCTTCATTCCCTACGCTCCTCTAATAAACTCCTATCTTATATACCCAAATCTAACAACCTGGCTGGTGACTCCTTGTTCTCCATCACCACTGGTAAGCAATGGAACATGCTGCCACCCAACCTAACCTCAATTTCCTCCTTTCCCCTCTTCAAACATAATCTTAAAAATCACCTAAAAACCCACTGGTTATGCCCTTGCTGCAACCCTGACTAATACGCTACTCTTAGCTTGTAACCTCACTTCTCACTCTTTCTTTAAATTACTACTCTGGCAACAAATGTTCTGTAAATGTTATGTACCATAATTTGTTAATCCTGATGGTTTACTGTACAATGTTATGTTAATTCCTCCCTAAGGTATGTGGCATTGCCTCTTATTGCTTTGTATTTTCTATATTAATTAAGTATGTGGAGCTTTTCTCCCCGGGCCTCTACTGAAAATGGAAATATCTCCAGCTAGACTAGCCCGGTCAACAAATGTAAAATAAAATAAAATAAAATAAATACATTTTCTCTTCCGAGGGGGCTCCTCTGAATGATCAGGGGAGGCCTCGGAAGAGGAAGATACCTCCAATGGGGCAACCTGGAGCCTCTGTTCTCCACGCTTGGGGTCAGGAGGGTGGACAGAGACCGATGCAGGCACCATGAAGTGAGGAGCCTAAGGGGCCGATCAAGGAGCCGACTCAGGAGTCAGCACGCTCCTCATGACCTCGAAGATGCCCCTATCAGGCAGAGCAGAGGGTCCCCGCTCCGAAGAGACGTGAACCCCTCCTGGCACTGAGAGGGACGGCTCCGGGGCCAATGTCAGGGCCGAGCTCACCTGCGCCGAAGCCCCGAGAGGGAGAACGGGGTCCGACAAGGGTCCGATGCCACTCGCCCCCTCAGAGCCGACGAGGGAGTCCCGGCGCCCAGATCCCTCCAAGGAAGGAACCAATGAAGAGATCGGAGCCGATGAAGGAGCCGAAAGGTGTGGTATCGGCTCCGACATTTCCAAGATTCGAGCCCCAACCAGCTCCGGCTCTGAACGCAAAGGGGGAGTCGGAGGAGGAATTGCTGAAGACACCGGGACAGCCACAGTCTGTTGAGAAGGGCTGGTTAACATTTGGACCAGGGCCTGCGATTTAAGGAGTCTACTGACCACCTTCTCCAATTCATGGTCAGATAGCCTGGAGGACCGAGAGGAGTGGGACCTATGGCTTCATTCAAAATGAAGCAACGGTGACTTCGGAGCCGAACAAACCAATTCTAGGGAAGGGGACCTAGAACGTTTTCAACCCAACAATGGTTCCGACACTAAAGTTGGAGCCGATTGAGGTCTAGAGATGTCGGCTCCTGCCGGAACTGAAGCGGAGGAGGCAGATGCTCAGCCGGCGACGGCTCCGAATTGGGAGCCGATGGCTTGGCGGGCTTTAAGGATTTCCCCGACTGAGGCTTCGCCGGGGATCCCTCTGGCTTAAGTAAGCCTCTCAAAATAAGCTTGTTCCTACGGTCCTGCAGGACTCTCGGGCTGAAGGCGTGACAGACCGTGCAGGAGTCCTGCAAGTGTAGGGAACCCAAGCAATACACACAAGAAGTGTGACCGTCTGTCAGAGACATCTTCTGACAGCACAAGTCACACTTCTTGAAGCCTGAGACTTTAGCATCCTTGGACATACTGGCCAGGGGATACTAAAGAGAGAAAAATTAAACTAGTGCTTAAAAAGGCACACAGAAACACTCACACACCTGCACTAGTTAAGCTAACTACAAAAAAACTATCACACCACTTAATAACAACAACTATCCTTAATAATATATATATAAAAAGTACAAGGCTAAACACTACTCCTATAGGTACAAAAAGGGTGGGGTTAGCCACTAATAGAGAAGAAACGGGGGGGGGGGGTACAAACTCTCAACAGAAAACGAGCTTCCTTAGTAGGATAAACTAGGGGATATACAGTCTAACTATACTACAAGGGTAAAATTAACTATATCTAAGAAAAATACAAGGTAAATATTAGCTAATAATAGAAAAAAAAGGATTAATACGACCTAAGCCGGTAAAAGCGCAACCTCGTAGCTGAAGCGGCAAACGAGATCTGGGTATCTAGCGCCAAGCATTGTGGGATATGGGGAGGCCTCGAGCCAGTAAATAGCTCTCGAGCTTTAGTAGATAGCCGAGTCGGAGCCGAGGATCGGCTCCGAACCCAACCAGCAAGAATGAAGGCGAGATAGACAACTTAACATCATTGGTTCTCTAACCGCTGTCTCCTACTAAACCCCCAAAAAACTAAACTATTACTCTTCACACCAACTCAAAAGTCCCCCTTCTACATTTCACTCTCAGATCCAATAATGGTACTCTTATTTCTCCTGACCCAACCACTAAACTCTTAGGAATTACAACTGACAATAATCTCAACTTTGATACTCACATAAATACCACAATAAAATTAGTTAACAGAAAACTAAAATCCCTCTACAGAATCAAACCCTTTCTTACACCAGTAGCTAGGACTGCTATAGCCAAAACTCACTTAATCTCAACCCTACTCTATGCCTCTCCTGTATACACCAACCTCTCTAAAAATAACCTTAACAAACTAGCTACATCCTATAATAATATTGCCAGCTTTGCTACAGGCTCTCCTTTCAGAACTCATCACTGTCTGAACCTAAAACAACTAGGCTGGTTATAATTTCTTAATCAGATTCAGTTCCACCAACTTACTAAAACCCATAAAACCCTGTATCAACCCGGCAACACTCCTACACTCTTAGCCTCATTAAACCATATAATAATCTCAAGAATCTACGCTCCTCAAACAAAATGTTGATTAATACTACCAAATCAAAAAACTCAAGCAGGTGACTCCTTGTTCTCTATCTCTGTCGGAAAAGTATGGAATCAACTACCGCCTGACCTCACATCTCAGACCTCACTCCCACTCTTTAAAAGAAATCTAAAACTATTTCTCAATAACCACTGGTTATGCTCCTGTACCAACCCTGACTAACTTTTTTTCTTGACTCTAATTTTTCAACCTACATATACTACAACCTTCCTAAAATGCTTCTATATACTAGGTTTTACATATAAATTCAATGTTTACAAGTATACTATAACTTCTTTAGTATACTACCCTTAAAAGATTTTGAATATGCTATACTTATTAAGAGTAGTTCATCGTCTATAAAAAAAAAAAAAAAAAATTTGTAATCAATTTTTTAGTTTAATATTTTTATGTAACAATTACTGATGTTTACATTGTTTCTGTTATATCCTCTATTAATTTTGTATGTTTTCCTGGAGCTTTTCTCCCCGGGCCTCTACTGAAAATGGACATGTATCCAGTTAGACTAGCCCGGTCAACAAATGTAAAATAAAATAAAATAAAATAATATATATATATATATATATATATATATATATATATATATATATATATATATATTTTTTTTTTTTTAAACAGCTAGAAGAAAGTTAGAGATAGATGGACTAAGAAAAAGGATTGATAGGCCTCCCACATTCGTAACATAAAAAGGGGAAAATTTAAAGACCTTTTGAAGAAGATAATGGCAGAAAAAATAGTCTGATATAATTAGAGTGAGCTCTAAGTAGCAGTTATTATGAAATAACTTGCTAATAGTCACTAAAAAGGTAGAGCATTTTGTTACAGCCCAGATTCATCCATTTGAAAATCTGGCTGATGAGATGAGGAAAGTAGCTACTCTGGGTGATTATGGGAGGGAAAAGTTTAAATGAACTTGAAAGTGAAGCAGTGGTTATACTGAATCAGATCCCACAAGCAACTCAATGACCCATTAGTCAGATAAAACAAACCACATGAATAGGATCATTTAAATGGTCACAACAGAATACTACCAACAAATACAACAACTGAGTATCAGCCAACCTAAGAAATGTTGACAAACAGACAAAAACCCAGACAACAATTACATTTTCCATGAAACTATTAGCAAAATGTCAGTACTACCTCAGAGACTCAAAACTATACTGCACAGCATATGCAACTCCCCAAACATGTAACGAATCAGCCTAAGCTGACCCACTGAACAAGATTCTCAACCACCTGCAATTTAAAAGCAATAACTGCAAAAAATACAACATTTACTAAAAAAATCCTATATCATTACAATGGCACCGATTATCCCATTTACCTCTTGTATTAAAAATGAAACACTATTCATATGCCTCCCCACACCTTTATATTTTAAACTAACTGTGATATGATAACAGTCCCTACACTATTCAAACATGCAACAATTATTCTTCTATCTACTGCCCACTCTGTTAATGACTGATAACTACCAACCCATTGAAAAGACTGATCCAGATGGAAGGCTGTTAGATACATGCACATATAACAAAACTCTTAAATGCCTCACTAAGTATGACATTCTTACAAACAGCACTGATTTAGACATGTACAGCACATGAAATGCCATCTTTTCAGTCACTAACCAAATCTACTTGAACATGGAAAATGGCAAACCTACAGGAGCCATTTATGTAGATCTTAAAAGAGCACTTGAATGTGTAGATTAAAGCACTCTCACTGCTAAATTGAAAACCTGTGGATTTTTGGATAAAGTATGATCCTGGTTCATCAACAACAACAAAATGTCCTTATCACTGCTAATTCTAACCCAACTTTTTTCTGCGGTAACTAATTTTAGAATCACCCAAGACACCATACTAGGCCCATTACTAGTTTCCCTATTTATTACTGATTTACCATGGAACCTATATGATCTTAACTGTTTGATGGGGGTCTGTGTTAGTTTATTGACTGTCCAAATTATTGAAACCATATGGTCAAGACCATATGGTTGACAATTTGGTTTACTGAACCAATCTAACTGAGATTACAATACGGTAGGGATCAAGGAATTTGCCATTTCTCCCCCTGTAATGCAATCTCAGAGTTGGTATAAATAATTAGCAGGGAGTGTGGGGGTGCAGGGGGATTTCCCCCAGAAAAAACATTGTCTGTGTTGTTTGTGGGTGTTGTGTAGGTTTATTTTGTTTATCAGCAAACCAAATTGTAAACCATATGGCCTTGACCATACAAGTTTTGACAATTTGGACATTTGATACATTAACACAGACTCGTTTGTTGCATGCCGATGACACAGTCTTCACCAGAGTGGCCAACACTTCACCTAGCCAAGGCCTTGCAAAATAATTTTGCAAATGTATGGAACTGGCCTCTGGGGAGAAAAAGGAAAGTTATGTAATTAACATAAAAAGAAGTTATGTACCTACCATAACGTTCCAGACTTGTTGGGATCAGAGCCGACCCTTGGCTCCGACTTGGCCATCTTCTATAGCTCGAGAGCTGTTTACTGGCTTGAGGTTACCCCTTATCCCGTGATGGCTAGGGCTAGCTACCCAGATCTCGTTTGTAATAGCTAACCCCAGACATAGCAAGAATAACCTGACCAAACTAACAGGTTGGGCATATCTGTTATACTCTCCAAGTCAGTAGAGGAAACAAACCAGAAATTACTCAGCCGGTGAAGCCTAAACTCTTCTCGGTCCAATAGGACAGGGGGATGGAGGGGGGGACACAAGAAAGAAGGCGAAAATGAAGACAACTAACAAGGAACGTTATGGTAGGCACATAACTTCTTTATGTTAAGTTGTCTATCTCGCCTTCGTTTCTTGCTTGTTGGGACAGCATCCCTAGCACATACAATCCTGGGCGGCTCATTGGAACAGACTCTTCAGAACAGTGGAACCAAAGTTAGCTCTATTCCTGGAGGCCATGTCTAACTTGTAATGAGAAATAAAAGCATGAGGATTTGCCCATGTGGCAGCGGCACAAATAGAGTTCAAGGGCAACCGAGACTGGAAGGCTACAGAAGTGGTCAAAGCCCTAGTAGAATGACCTTTCGGTTTGGAAGACAATTGTTTGTTTCTTAGTTGACAGATGAAGGTAATAATGTGAGACAACCACCTGGACTGGGTCACTTTGGAAACTGGAAGACCCTGTTTGCCCCTAGCATAGGAAAGGGAGAGTTGGTCTGACTTCCTTACATCCTTCGTTCTATGCAGGTAAAAACGCAGTTGTCTATGAACATCCAAAAGATGTAACTTGTATTCTGCCTTGTTGGTGTAGTTAGGGAAGAACACTGGAAGGTCTATGGATTGGTTTAGATTATTTTCTTGAGCACACTTTAGGAAGGAAGGAGGGATTAGTTCTCAGAGCAAACCTATCTTTGTGAAAAACTAAGTACGGAGAACGAACGCTTAGTGCTTGAAGTTCCAATACACGTCTGGATGAGGTAATGGCTATCAGAAAGAGAGTTTTCCAAGACAGAAACTTAAGGGAGCAGGAAGCTGCCGGTTCAAAAGGGGGCATAATCAAGGAAGTTAGTACCAAATTAAGGTCCCAAGGAGGAGGGGGATCTCTCACTGGGGGCCTGAGGAGAGTAGTCCCTCTAAGAAAAGCTTTACACAGCTTATGAGACATTTATTTTATTTATTTATTTATTTTACATTTGTTGACCGGGATAATCCAACTGGATATATGTCCATTTTCAGTGGAGGCCCGGGGAGAAAAGCTCCAAGGAGACAAGTTAACAGACAAGCAGATAATTCAGGATACTTATTTTAAACTAGGCCCAATGGGCTTACAGTAAGGAATTAAGCATCAGAGAGGTACAGTTGATAACAAGTCTAAATAACAATATACAGAACAGATTAACACAGATAAGCCATCTTTCTTCAATTGTGGTAAACAAGTTTTATGAGGATAAAACATGCAAGTTACAATGGTATAGATGAGATAAAAGTATTAGTCTGGTGAGGAACAGGGACATAGCCATTTTATTCTTAGGTAAGATTTGAGAGTTATTTTAAATTTAGAGAGGGATGATTCAAGCGTTAAAGATGTAGGCAGAGAATTCCAAAGTTTGGCAATATAAGAAGAATATAGGGAGTCACCAGCATGATTGTGAGATCTGGTAACTGCTAACAGTAATTTGTTAGTGGAGCGGAGTTGCCTAGGACAGGAGTACTGTTGGATTAAGTTACTTAATGAAGGTGTTGTGTTTGGATGGTAGAGTAGCTTGTGTGTGATGATCAGCTGGTTATAGTTTAGTAGGTTTGGTAGTTCAAGCCAATCCAATTATTTTAGATTTTGGCAGTGATGAGTTCTAAAGGAGCTGTTGTTGGCAAATTTGGCTATCTGATTATAACAGCAGGTCAATTTATTGGTTTCTTTTTTGGATAGGTTGGTTAAGATTGGTGATGCATATAGTAGAGCTGAGAGAAGCTGTGTTTGTGCTATTGTAGTTCTAGCATTGTGAGTCAGGAATGATTTGTGTTTGTAGAGACTACCCAGCTTTTTGTTAGTATTTTTTATGGCCAGATTAATGTGTGCAAAAAATTTGAGCTTATTATCAATGGTGATACCTAGGAGCTTTGTGTGGTAGTCAGGTGATATAGTGGTACCGTTTTTTGAGTGGATAGTAAAGGAGGAGGAGGGGGCAGTAGCGACTGAAGGATGAAATATGAGGAGTTTAGTTTTTTTGGGGTTGAGTATTAAGGCATTGTCAGTAAGCCAGGTTTCGACTGAGTGACAGTTTTCCTGGGTTATTTTGTGTAGGTCTGCTAGGGTAGGGGCACTGCATATTATAGTAGAGTTGTCAGCGTATTGGATGAGGTTTGAATTATTTACAGCTGTATGGAGATTATTAGTAAAAATTAGGAATAGTAGGGGGCCCAGTATGGATCCCTGAGGTACACCGAGTGTTACAGGTAAGAGTGGAAACAAGTTATTGTTCCATAGTACTGCCTGTTGTCTATAGCTGAGGTAGTTCTTAAACCATGAGATAGCCAAATTATCTAGTCCTAAGATAGAAAGTTGGGAGAATAATTTTTCATGAGTAACCATGTCAAATGCCTTTGACAGGTCTAGGAAAAGGGCAGCAGAAAATTAGCCATTATTTCTGCTGTGGTTAATGGTATCAGTGAATGCTAGCAGGGCAGTGGTTGTGCTATGACCTGGGCGAAACCCATGTTGAGTTTGGGATACAAGATCTTGCTTAATAAGGTGGGAAAATTAATTGTTTGTGAATACATTTATCCAGTATTTTAGCAAGTGGGGATAGGATGGCTATTGGCCTATAGTTAGATATATCGTAAGAATTGCCCCCTTTATGAAGGGATATAATATAGGCTGTTTTCCAGATCAGGGGTACTGAGCTTTCAGAGATGGACCTGTTTATTAGGATAGAGACTGGTATGGCTATTTCTGTTGCTGCCAGTTTTAAGAATTCGTTGGGGAGGGAGTCTACTTCTAGTGTTGTTGGCTTTAATTGAGAGAGTAATTTTCTTATGTAGGAGGTTGGGGTGGGTTGAAGCTTAAAAGTTGGGTTATTATTAGGTTTGGGGTCAATAGTAGTGGTTTTGGTATAAGTTTGATTTTGTGAAAGGGCAAGAATGGTCTCAGTAAAGAAAGTATTGAATGATTCAGCTATGTTTTCTTTCATTAACCCGGTTGTTGGGGGTGGAGTGGTGATTTTTCCAGGGCATAGTAACCTGTTTAATCCTGCCCAGAATTTTTTTGGGTTGCTCCTGTGTTGATTTTGGTGGTTGATAAAGTAATTTCTTTTATCTTGCTTGACTAGTCTTTTGGTTAGATTTCTAATGTGTTGGTAGACTTGCTGTGTACTTGGTGTTTTGTTGGATCTCCAGATTTTCCAGGCTCTGTTCCTTTCTGTTATTTTTTGTCTTGTTTCCTTAGTTAGCCATGGAAATGTTTTGGTCTTAACTCTGGTAGTTCTTTCTGGAGCATGCCTATTTAATATTTTTAGAAATGTGGAGTTAAAGTGATTGAAGGCTTCATCTAGTGGCAGGTAATATAGTTGGGACCAATTGTAGAGTTTTAGGTCATTTAAGAAGTTTGATATGTTAAAGTGTTTGTTGTTCCTAATTGTTTGGAGTATAGGGGTTTGGGGGGGTGGGGGTTGTGTTTAAGTAAGAAGGTTGCTTGATGGTCGCTTAGTGAGTCAGGAAGTGTGCCTGCTAGGTAGGAGGAAGGCATTTTATTTAGTAAAATCCAGTCTAGAAGAGTTTCTTTTTTATTATTGTTGGTTATCCTAGTGGGTTCTTTGATTAGTTGAGAGAAGGAAGCTAGGTTGATATGATTAGTGGGAGCTTGGGAAGAGCATGTTAGCCAGTCAATGTTGAAGTCCCCTAATACAATAGTCTCATGTGGAAAGGTTTGTGATAGCCATTGTAATAAACTTTCCATGATAGGGATATTATTGCCTGGGGGGATATAACCCGTTACTAAGTTGATAGTTTTATTGCTGCCTATCTTGAGAGTAGTCAACAGTATTTCTGCTTTGTCCAAGGGAGGTATTGGTAACTCTGTTTTAGCTATAGTAAGTGTATTTTTGTAAAGCATGGCAATGCCGCCACCCTTCTTTTTCAGTCTATCTTGTCTAAGGATACTATATCCAGGTGTCAGGATTTCTGTGTCTTTGGTAGATGGTTTTAGCCAGGTTTCTGTTAAGCAGATTATGTCAAGGTGATATTGTGTGATTAGGCTATGAAGTTCATGTATTTTATTGTTTAAGCTCCTGATGTTTAGATTTAGGAGGAGTAGACTATTAGCTGGCCTGGTATTAATTTGTGTGAGATTAGGAAGCTGTTGTGTTTTACTTAAGAGATTTGTATTGTAAGGGCCTGGGTTTGGGTGGATATCACCATCCCTTAATAGTAGTTGTTGGTTTGTTTGTATTAGTTTTGCTAGCTTTTGTAGTATTTTGATATATTTATTTGTTGCAGTTGATTTGGGGTGGTTGTTGATGTGTATTAGATGGGTATGGCTTATTGCTGTGGTATTGAATAGGGTAGGGCTTATTGTTAGGGGGTAATTGGATGGGATGGGTATGGTGATGGATGTGGATTTATGGGTGGGGGGATGTTTTGTAGAGAGTAATTGTAGGAGGTTGTGAGATAAATGAATGCTAGAAAGAGTAGTAGGAGTATTTGCTAGAGGAAGTATTTCATAGTTAGAGGGGAATAGTTAATTGTTAAGAATATGAGTGGTATGACTTAATGTACAGGGCTAGTTAGGAATGTGATTGGAGTTTGAAATTACAAGAGGCGGGAAGGATGTAGATTGGGTGTAGGTCAATTGGGGGTGGGAATAGGTTAGGTTTAAATGTATTTATGTGGGGGTGGGTGAGATTTGGGGGTAGGGTAGGGGAGCGGAGTGAGCCCGAGCATAGCGAGGGCGAACGGAGCGGGTGCAGCCGAGCTGGCAGGTAAGCCCCCAAAAAAACTATCAGTTAGACCTGTGCATAAGAGTAAAATTGGTTATATTACAAGGTTTAGTTCTTTTCTAGCTTAAATACGCCTTATGCTTAGTTTTCCTGTTTTGCTGTGGTTATATCTTCGGCTAGGGTTAGTTTTATTTCAGCAGCTTAAGGCTCACTGTAGATAGGTTCTTTTATGGGTTCCACGAGGTAGTAACAAGGGTAGGAAGAAATGGCCTGGGAGGATGTGTTTAAATTGTTAGGCTTACAGATAAATACAAATAAGGTTTGCAGTAATTAGGGAGGGTGAGGATGGAAAGCTATGCCTGCAGCCTGCCTTCAGGTGGGTTAACAGGGAAAGATGTAGCTTTACTATTAACCTTGTTATTTTGATGGTGTCTTGTTTGGCTGGAGTCTTTAGGTGAGATGGACTGCTCTGTAGCAGCTCCAGGTAAGACACAGTCACTCCGTGGAGACTAGGGCTGGGTACTGATTAAGGTGGCTGATAGGTCTAGAAGTGAGAAGATAAAAGAAACATATGATAAGAGAGAGGGAAAAAAAACACTTGCATAGTACAGCCAACAGATTCCAATAAATCACTTGCATAGTACAGCCAACAAGTACCAATAAATCACTTTTATATCACAGCCAACATATACCAACAGTGGCGGGAGAACAATACATAAGATGGACGCTAGCACAGTTGCAGCGTATGATATAGCAGAGCAAACAAAGATAATGCGTAATAACACTCTTTAATACACTGTTTTCCCTACACGTGGTGTGATATAAAGCAGTAGGACCCAAGCGATGCTGTATAACATATGTTAACAGCACTGTTATGGGGTAGGTAACGTCTGTGCTCACAGATAGTTTTATACGCACAGTATCGTCTATCTTTATGCTGTAAACACACTGTTATATTTTTAAAAAGTTCACAGCAGTATGTGGAGTAGAAAAAAACCTGCTCCACTGCTAGCCGTTCTACTACTTGCACTTATAGCTATCCAGCTACAAGCATTTCAAGGAGTTAGGTCTTCTATCGGGTATTTACACAGCACGCTCTAGCTCAGCTGAATGTAATCTGCGAGCGAGCTTCAAGGTTGTAACTATGGCCTTTTTAGTCCAGAGTTCTACTCCACGCCTATGGTAAATGTTTAGGCGTCACTCTTGGTCTCCGTATGTTCACCGTGTGCAGGAGCACGCATGGCGCTTCAGCACTAAAACACAAAAATCTAAGCAATACAAACAGCGCTCACTAGATTGAGTTGCATACAGCTGCACTTAGTTAAATAGAAACACAATGTATTATTATGATATGATGATATTTAGATTAGAAAAACCAACATGATAGTTAGAGATGGCCGCTAGTTGAACCCTGATTGTGGCAGAAGCGGACCCAGAGTGAAAAAGCTCTGTTAGGAACTCCAAGATCTCGTGAACTGGGGCTGAAAAGGGATCTATGCTCCTAGCCTCTGCCCAATAAGAGAAACATTTCCATTTGCTAGCATACGTCTTCCTAGTAGCCAATTTGTGAGAGGAGACAATAATTTCAAGCACAGCCGGGGAAATGCTGGAAAGCCTGGCTTGGGTTGGAATTGGATCAACCAAGCTGTGAGCTGGAGTGTCTACAGGGATCGATGCAGCTCTCCCGATTGATGAATCAGCAGGTTTGGAATAGGATCCAGGGTCCAGGGCTGCTCGAGGAGGTAATGGTGCAGGAACGGAAACCAAATCTGTCGAGGCCAGTAAGGAGCAATGAGGATCATTTTGCAACCCAACAACATCGCTTTCTGTATGAGTTTGGGTATAAGAGGGAAAGGTGGGAAGGCATAAAGAAGTCCCTGAGGCCAATCGTGGACTAGAGCATCTCTGGGAGGGTGACCAGGAAGCGGTAAAAGGGAGAAATAGTTGCTGCATTTGGTGTTGAAGGGGGTTGCAAACAGATCGCAGCAAGGCTGCCCCATTTGCAGAAGATGAGATCCACAACTACCTGATTCAGAGACCACTCGTGAGGCATGAGAATAGCTCTGCTAAGCCTGTCCGCTATGATGTTGGACTTCCCAGGGATGTGCATCGCAATCAGAAATCGATGGGAGGAAATCGCCCACTGCCAGAGTCTGATTGCTTCTCGACATAGGGGGTAGGACCTGGTTCTGCCCTGCTTGTTGATGTACCACACTACTGACATGTTGTCCATTTGAATTGCAATGGTCCCAGGAGGGAGGGAGTCCTGAAGTGCTTGCAACGCTAGTAGCATGGCTCTCATCTCCAAGATACTTATGTGCAGATGGTACTCGTGAGGCTGCCAAGTGCCTTGGACTGTCCTGCCCTGATAATGCTCCCCCCACCCTATCAGTGAGGCGTCCGTGGTCACTGTGGCAACCGGAGGGGGTTGGATGAATGGTCTGCCCTGAGACACCAGTGGGGAGACCATCCACCAGGAAAGGTGTCTTTTGCAAGTTTCTGTAATCATGATCATGTGAGACATGGGGAGCTGTTGAAAGGACCACTGTGTGAAGAGAAGCCACTGAAGGATTCTCATGTGAAAACGGGCCAGCGGTATCAGAAGAATTACCGCCGCCATAGAACCCAGAGTTTGAAGGACCAACTAGACTTGTACCTTTTTGCATTGCAAGAGGATATGAACTTGCTGCCGAATCGTGGCCACCCTGTCCGGTGGTAGCCTTGCAGACATACTTTTTGTATCTAGATCTGCTCCTATATAGGTAATAGATTGATAGGGCAACAATGCAGATTTTTCGAAATTTATAGTAATGACTAACTGGGCACAAATTGCGGTTGTATAGTCCCTGGCTTGAAGGAGTTGATGCCTGGTAGTAGCAGTAAGGAGACAGTCGTCTAGATAAGGAAACACCTGGAATCCTTGACGCCTCAGGTGAGCCGTGATCACTGCCATAAATTTGGTGAACACCCTGGGGTCTGTGGTGAGACCAAAGGGCAGAGCTCTGAACTGATAATGACTGGCTCCCAGCCGGAAGCAAAGGAATCTCCTGGAGCGCCTGTCCATCTTGATGTGATAGTACGCATCCTGGAGATCTATTGAGCACATCCAATTGTCCTGACCCAAAAAGGGTAGAATGGACTGTAGCATGACCATCTGAAACCTTTGAACAGACTTGTTTAGTCTGCTGAGATCCAGAATTGGTCTCCAGTCCCCTGTCTTTTTTGGTACCAAAAAGAACCTTGAGTAAGTTCCAGATCCGAGATGGTCTGCCGGGACTTCCTGGATGACTCTTTTTTTCTAGCAGTCTTGAAATTTCTATGCCTGCTTGGGCCCTCAGATTGGGTGGAACATCTGGGGGGGGATTTGCTTTACGATAGGGGAGATTGGAAGAAGGGAATTACATAGCCTCCAGATATGACTGAGTGTACCCATTTGTCTCACGTAATGTCTTGCCAGGCTTTTGGGTACAGTGAAAGTCTTCCCCTGACTGCCTCCAGAGGCGGGCAGCTGGGCAACCCTTCAGGGATGCTGGAAGGGCTTGTCAGAGAAAGATTCTCTGCTGCCCTGGTTCTGCGGACCCCCTCTGCCTCGAGGGCGGCGTCTGTTGTTGTTGTTTCCTCCTCTGCCCCTGGAGGAAAAATCACTACGTGTATCAGGCGAGACTCCCTGGGATTTCCGAAACCACATTTTTCCACTCTTCTGACCTTTGGGATATGGTCTGGAAGGAGTGGAAAAATGGACTCCCACGGCAGAGAGAGTCTTGCCTTCCTGTTCACACCTAGTGAGGGTGTCCTTCACCTGTGGTCCAAAGAGAAATGAACCGTCAAAGGGGGTGTTGGTGAATGATGCTCTAAAGGGCTCCGCAAAATTACACAGCCACATCCATGCGTGTCTCCTAAGGGCCATGCCTGTACCTGCGGCTCTACTCGCACCATCGGCTGCATAGGAAATAAGCCTCATGGAGGAGTTAACTACCGAATTAAGGGTAGCCAGCTGAGAAGCTACTTTAGTTGAACCCCTTCAACTGATGGATCCTGGAGGGTATCTCCAAGCTCTTTCAGAAGATCCCTCTGAAGCCTGGTAAAATGGCATAAGTAATTCAGCGACCTCATGGAAAAGGTCGCTGAAGCAAACATTTGCTTCCCATATCTGTCCATAGTCCTAGACTCCTTGTTAGAAGGATGGACAGAGGAAGAAGTTTCCGCTAATTCCTTTTCAGTGGCCACTGCTACTACCATGGCATCCACGGGAATATCCTTGGTAAGGAATTGTTTATCAGGGGGTGCAGTGATAAACTTGCCAGGCCTCCTCGTGTATCCGGGGCTGACCAAGACCTTCGAGCCACCACAGACATTAGTGGATCGAAGGGTGGAGACACCCAGGAGGTGGAAGGGGTGGGAACCAAATGCATCCAGGAATACAGATTCATCCTCAGTAGGGGCTAGGGCAGTCCAGTTCCCCCTCTGCCTAAGCATTTCTAGGATGTTCGAAAAGGAAACATCTTCAGAGGGGGATCTCGGGGACCCTTCCGATTCATCCAAATCTGTATCCGAAGTGACAGACTCAGGGGAGTCAATGTGCTTCCTCTTGCACTTCCTCTTCCAAGGGGCCTCCCCATGAATGATCATTTTTAACAGCTCATAGTGTTTTCTGAGGGACTGAGAAACTTCAGTTGTCTCCCAGTGAAAACTCGGGCACATTCTGGAAACACTCTCACAAAAAGAGAATCCCTGACAGGGAGATTCAGATACCATGCTCATCTGAATCAGAAATTTGAGGAGAGCAACCTGTATCTGCCCTATCACATTCCCCTTCAGATTCAGTTTCTTGAATCTCTTCATGAAAAACAGGAATCCCTTTTTCTTTTACCAGAAACCACCTGATAAGAAAGGTCAAAAGCCTGAACAAGACCCTGACCCAGTCTTAATACACTACTCATATCCAGAGGAAAAGTATATACTTCTTGTTATTGCTATATATAACTTAGATCTGATGAAGTTCTGTCAAGGGTGAACGTGCTCATCTGTTGTTTCACCTTAATTTAATCATAATTTTAAACAAGCATTTCTAGCTTGAATCCTGTTTTCTTATTTTTAATAAGAATACAAAGTGACTGGATTTTATGAGTAGGGCATTGGAAACTTTGCATTCTCTGACACAATAATAAGGTTAATTAGAAGGCTATATGAAGGCTCAGATGCAAGAATTAAAGAGGAAGGGTTCCACTCAGATAACCTGTGTGTTGAAGAGAGGAACCAGGGAGGGGTGTCCTCTTTCCCTTTTGTTATTTGCTTTATATTTAGAGCTGTTGGTAAAGAAAATAAGGAACTCAGAAATACAAGGGTATAATTGATATGGTCATCAAGAAAAGTTGGTTTTATTTGCATATGATATTATTTTGTACCTGATAAATCCAGGAAAGGACATCTTAGTGTAGTGGAACATTTTGAGATAATTTCAAGTCTTTTTGGGATATAAAATGAATGAAAATAAAACAAAGGCTATAGCCATAAATTATGTACCCACAGATTAATTGGTTAGGTAATACCCATATTTATGGGGACCTGCAAAGATGAAGTATTTAGGAGTATGGATTAAAAAGGCATCTGTTATGGCAACCAAGGATATGTGGGAAGAGACTAAACAAAAGATAACATAAAAATTAGAAACAATTATTTATGGATATGGATAGTAAGATACAAGCAGTGAAAATGTTTTAGTCCCTTTAGTCTTTTACAAGGGTTAGGCATACTTTTATCAACCGGAAGAGAAGCTATGGAACAATAACTAATAAAGAATTGAAGGAATTTAGCTGGGAGGGAAAGAGGGCAAGCATTCAATGGGATAAGTTGATCCTTCTAATAGAAGAAGATGGTTTAGCTTTAGTTGATTTGAAGGGATATTTTAGAGCTACACAGTTAGCATAACACAAGCAGGAGGTCATAATTAAAAATGGAAAGGGATAAAGATGAAGCAAGGGGGAAGTTCAGGAAATAGAGAGACAATTGGATTTTGGAGGCAGATCCTTATGGTGAATAACAACAACCATACAGAATATTATACTGATAAAGTAGCAGAAAGCATTCTAAGAAGTAAGCCAATACGAGAATGGAGAAAGGAAACTTTGCCAGCAGGAATGACTGCAACTAAGGGTACAGAAGGTAGGTGGATGGTTGGAATTTACTGGAGAAACCTGGAAAAGGAACCAAGACATTGGGAGCACATGAGAATTCAGACAGGGACTGTAACAGAGTGGGATGAGGCCAAGAAGACATTTGGATTGTAGGCTGCAGATTGCCCTCCCTACCAGGGTTTGATCTCAGAGTACAGGCAAAGAGAAAGGGATAGGGAATTTTAGGTGAAACAGCTGTTCTGGTAGAGGTTTTAGTTGAATCTAGAACAGAATCAGCTGTTAAAAAATGACAATTAGTAAGGCATAAGAAATATTGCAAGATAACTGTAAGAATAAATCAAATTAGGTTAGAAAAGATTAGGAAGAGAGACTGGAAAAGCAATTTACAATAAAACAATGGGACAACCTATGTATGCCTCCCAAGTATGCAATCAAGTCCGGAAGATTTAGAATATTTGATTGGAAGTGTTTGTTTATGTAGTTCTATACCCCAAAAACACTTCACCGAATTTTTACTCAGGTAGATAGCAAATATTGGCTGTGTGAGGGAGAAGAAAGCGATAACTGAGAAAAAGAAGTTATGTACTCACCATAACGTTCCATGTTTGTTGTCCATCTCACCTTTCATTCTTACAATGATGGGTTCGGAACCGATTCTTGGCTCTGACTCAGCTAAATACATAGCTGAAAGTCTCAAACCTGGCTCATGGCAAGAAGGTATCCAACAATGCAGTGGTGCAATTCCCCAGATCTTGTTTGCTGCTACTAATGAATGATATGTGCACTATATACATATATACAATATATATATGTATATATATATATATATATATATAAATATATATATAAATATATATATATCTATATATATAAATACACACACACACACACACACACACATATATATATATATATATATATATATATATATATATACATACATACATACATATATATAGATATATATATATATATATGGATCTACCTAACAACATCGACACTTCAGAACACCGACAACGACTCAGAAGATCGACAAGTCAGAAGACCGACGGAGGAAAACACCGACGCTGAGAACACTGAGATGGGGAAAGGATGTGTAAGTATGCGGGAGTGACGGACGTTAGGGTGCGAGTAAGGTAAGTGTGCGATGTTGACGGTCTGTAGGGATAGGGGTGGGATAAGTGAGTTAGGGTTAGGGCACGGGTTAGGTAAGGGTGCGAGTAAGGTAAGTGTGTGATGTTGACGGTCTGTAGGGATAGGGGTGGGATAAGTGAGTTAGGGTTAGGGCGCGGGTTAGGTAAGGGTGCAGTAGAGATATTTTTTGGGTTAGGGGCGGGTTAAGTGAGTTAGGGTTAGGGCGTGGGTTAGGTGAGTGTGCGATAGTGATGGACCTTAGGGTTAGGTTTTCGGTTAGGGTTGTAGATAGTTGTGTAAGGGTTAGTGTTGGTTTGTAAGGATTTTGGTGTGCTTGTGTTGTGTGTGTGGGTTTTGGACAGGGGATTTGTTTTGTTTGTTGTTATGATGTGTCGAGTGTATGAGGTGTCGTGTTTGTGAACTGTCGATTATGTGGTGTCGGTGAAGTCGTTGTTGGTGTTCTGAAGTGTCGATGTTGTCAGGTAGATCCATATATATATATATATATATATATATATATATATATATATATATATATATAAATACACACACACACATACATACATACATATATATATATATATATATATATATATATATATATATATATGGTTTCACTTCATATCATCGAATTTCATTTCATCGAATTTGAAAACATCCAGACCAAATTGTCGAAAACCCATATCACTGAATCTCAAATCATTGAAAACTAAAAAGCAACTAGAAATAACATCCCAGACACTATTTACTACATTTATGCAGGGGGGCAAGCCCCCCTGCACCCCAAGGTCGCACTACAGTGGGGTTAGGAAATTACATTTTTCCCCCACTGCAGTGCAACCTTGGAGCTGGTATATTTATTTATGGGGGGGGGGCGCAGGGGGGCTTGCCCCCCTGCATAAATGCAGTACTAACTCTGTGGAATGTTATTTCTAGTTGCTTTCTAGTTTTCAATGATTTGAGATTCGATGATATGGGTTTTCGACAATTTGGGTTTTCGATGATTTGGTCTCGATGTTTTGGGCTTCGATGAAATGAAATTCGATGATATTAAGTGGAACCATATATTTATTTATTTATTTATTTATTATTTATTTCAGTTTGATTACCGGGGAAGTCCACTGGGCCAAGAAGTGCCCATTTTCAGTGGAGGCCCGGGGAGAAAAGCTCCACAAGCAATACAATGAAACATGGTTACATAAAGTTAATGGTATAATACAAGAGTAAGATTCATACAGTCAGGAAATACATTTACATAAAATGTGCATAATGAGCAAGCACAATAAAGCAATACAGTGCAGAGAAAAAAATAACGATAATACATAGATGTGCATAAAATTTTTTTTATTATTTATTTATTTATTTTTTAACAGACTGAACAAAGTTGGAGTCAGGAGAAAGTCAGAAGAGTCAGGAAAAGCTTGGGGGTAGAGAGGGGCAGGAAATGGAGAGGTCAGGGAAAGAGATCCCTGGAAATTATATCTGGTGAGTGCAGGAACATTTCCATTTGGATGACAGGTATTTGAAAAGTAGGGTCTTGAAGGATTCGGAGTTAGGTATAGTCCTAAGAGAAGGAGGGAGGGAGTTCCATTTTTTACCTAGAGAGAAGGAGAGTAGAAGTTGGCTGGCAGGACGTTTGGATTTGTGGATGGAGATAAGGTTTTGGTGTTCAGATCTCGGAGATCTGTTTGGGGTATATGATGGAAGGATGTTTATTAAGGCAGGGCATGAGTCTGGGTAGAATATTAGTTTGTGAGCTGTGGTTAGTTGGAAATAGTCTGGAAGTTCAAGCCAATTTAGAGATTGAAGGGTAAGGCAGTGGTGAGTTGAGGTTTTGGATTTAGTTGTGAATTTAGAGATCTTATTATAGCAAGTTTCAAGTTTTGAGATATTGGAAGTAGACAGATTGGTTAGAAGAGGGGCTCCATAAAGAAGAGAGGGTAGAAGGTATGTAATTGCCAGGGTGTGCCTAGAGGAGTTGGAAGGAAATTGGTTGTTTCTGTAGAGCATACCTAACTTTTGGTGGGTTTTCTTTATGTTTTGTTGAATGTGGAGATCGAATTTTAGGTGTTCGTCTATGGTAATGCCGAGTAGTTTAGCGGAAGGCACTACTTCTATAGCAGTGTTGGTTTGGCTGAGGACTTTGAAGGAATCTTTGTCAAAGGATGAGGAAACTCTGGAAGGGGTGAAAATTAGAATTTTGGATTTATTAGAGTTGAGGGAGAGGTGGTTTTGGTGCATCCAGTTCTCTGTAGTGGAAAAGGCTATTTGTGTTTTAGTATGGAGTTCAGTAATGTTAGAGGCAGCACAAACTAAGGTGGAGTCATCAGCGTACTGGATGACTGTGGTGTCAGGTATGACAGAGTGTAGATTATTTATAAAGATGTTGAAGAGCATGGGTCCGAGGATGGACCCCTGGGGAACACCGGTAGGTGTGGGCAAAAAGGAAGAGTTCATCCATCTGACAGCTTGAGATCTATCAGACAGGTAACTGGAGAACCAGGAAAGAGTATTTGGGGAGAGATTAAGGTTGGCGAGATGAAAGAGTAGGTGTGTATGGGAGATGGTGTTAAAGGCTTTAGAAAGATCTAGTAGTACTGTGGATACAAGGAGTCCAGAGTCTCGGGCTCGGTTGATTGTTTCAAGGAAGGATAGTAAGGCAGTAATGGTGCTGTGGCCGGGGCGGAAGCCGTGTTGGGTGGAAGTAAGTAGGTGATTCTGTGTTAGGAAAGGTAAAAGCTGGTGGTGGACACATTTTTCTAGGACTTTAGATATTGGAGAGAGTAGGGCGATGGGGCGGAAATTAGAGATAGTGGTGTTTTTACCTCCTTTGTGGAGAGGTAGGATGTAGGCTGAACGCCAGAGTTTGGGTACATATGACTCATTTAAGGATCTGTTTATCAGGATGCTAATAGGGAGAGCAATACCTTCAGCTACACATTTGAGGAAGGAGGAGGGTATGTTGTCAGGGGCATTGGAGCATGGTTTGAGATTAGATAAGAGCCTTTTTATGAAGCTGGTTGAAACTGGTTTGAACTGGAAATTCAAGAGACATTTATTAAGGTTATTGGGTGTTGAGGAGAGGATGTTAGGTGGATTATTGTTTGGGAATGTTTTGGTTAGATTAGCTATGGATTCTGTGAAGAAGGTGTTGAAGTGAGAACTCAGTTCCTTGTCAGTTAAACTAGGGTCTGGGCAGGGATTATTCTTGGACCCTGGGTGGAGAAGGGAGTTAACTGATTTCCAAAATTGTTTTGGGTTTTTATTATTGTTAGACTGAAGTTTACTATAGTAGTTTCTTTTTGTCTAAAGTGATTAGTTTTTTTACTTTGTTGCGAAGTTGGGTGTATTGGAGCAAGGAAGAAGGCAGTTTATTTTTCTGATAATGCTTCCAGGCTTTGTCTCTGTGATGCATGATTTGTTTAGTATCTTTTGTCAGCAAAGGAGCAGAGTTAGTTTTGATTCGTTTGTTTCTTAGAGGGGCTAGGGAATTCAGAGTGTCTAGGAAAATAGAGTTGAAATGTTGTACAGCATTGTCTAGGGGGAGAGTGTTAAGGATTTGCTAGTTGATTAGTTTGAAGGTGTTTGTGAAAATTGTAGGGTTAAAGTTGCTAAGATTTCGAGTTTGAATGTACTGGTGATGAAATTGGGTGGAATTAGCCGACCGATGAGTGAAGGCAGGGAGATGGTCACTGAAAGTATCGGGGATGGTGCCTGAGAGAATTATTTTGTTGGGATGAGAAACTAGAATCCAGTCTAAGATGGATCATGGAGGGTGGATTTTGTTAGGACGAGTTGTTGAATGGATTACTTGGGTGAAGTTGTATAGGTTAATGGATAGAGAAGGGGAAGGTGAGTTGATTTTATTCCAGTCTATATTAACGTCGCCAAGAATGTAAGTTTCATATTTTATTTCAGATGAGGCCCAGTGAAGAATATTTTCAAGGGTAGAGATGTTGTCGCCTGGGGAAATATATAAGGAGATAAAGCAGATATTCTTATGTTTATTCAATCTGAGGAGACCTGCAGTTAGTTCAGTATTTTTGAATTGTGGGGTTGGGATTTGCAGAGGGATTAGAGAGAGATGGTTAAAGTAGATTAGAGCAGAGCCTCCACCTTTTTTATTTAAACGATCATTTCTGAGCATGTGGAAGCTTGGAGGTAAGATTTCAGGGTCAGTAATAAGGTTTTAATGAAAAAGTATATCCAACAGCACTAAGGCAGTCAGTCTGATGAAGGCTGGAACTACGCAGCCGAAAGCGCTTACAAATAAATTCCTCTTTTTATTTATTCATCGGTTGTCCATTTGATTGCCTTAGTGCTGTTGGATATATTTTTTCTTTAGTTCGTGGTTCTTCATAAGTTTTTAATATAAGGTTTTAGCCAGGTTTCAGAGATGGCTAAGATGTCTGGTTGATTGTGGTTTATCCAAGCTTGTAATTGGTGGATTTTGTTGTTGAGGCTCTGAGCGTTGATGGTGAAGAACTTAAGTGTATTAAGAGAGAAAGTAGAGGAAGTAGAGGAAGGGGTGAAAGGGATGTTAGTAGTAGGGGAGGAAAGGGGTGGAGGGAAGGGGTTGTTTGTATAGAGGCCGGGGCCTGGGTTAGGGTGGATATCTCCAGATATATATATCTCCAGATATATATATATATATATATATATATATATATATATATATATATATATATCTATACACGGTTCCCTATCAGAAGCCTGAAACACTATAAGCCTGAAAATCAAAATCCTGAAAACTATAGACTGAAAATTCAAAATCCTGAAAGCCCAAAATCCTGAAAACACAAATAATGCTAATATGTCACTATAAAGACACTAATATCTACCAACTGACCCTGACCCTAACCCTAACCCTAAGGTCCGTCACTATCGCACACTCACCTGACCTGTGCCCTAACCCTAACTCACTTAAACCGCCCCTAACCCCAATATTTGTCACTATTGCATACATGCCTAACCTGCGCCCTAACCCTAACTCACTTAAACCACCCCTAACCCTAACATAAAACCAATCGCACACTTACCTGAACCCAACGCATGACCCAACACCACAGGGCTAACAATAGCAAAGCCACAATGACGTCAGTATGTCCATTTTGTGTTTTCAGGATTTTGAGTTTCAGGATTTTGGGCTTTCAGGATTTTGAATTTTCAGTCTATAGCTTTCAGGATTTTGATTTTCAGGCTTATAGTATTTCAGGCTTCTGATAGGGAACCATATATACACACAAATATATACTATACCTAGTAGAAGGAGAAACAAACTGAAACAAAGAACTCCTGAAGGTAATAAAAACATCCACCAGGTCCACAAAGAGTCTTTGGTAGGGGGAAGGAGGGAGGGCTCGTAAGAAAGAATAGCGAGATGGACAACAAACATGGACCGTTATGGTGAGTACATAACTTTTTTATGTTATATTGTCCTATCTCGCTTTCATTCTTACAATGATGGGACAGCATCCCTAGCACCTTTTGCCTGGGTGGCTCACGGGAGTACACCTTTAAGCACCGTGGAACCAAAGGAGGCCCTGTCCCTGGAGGCCAAATCCACTTTGTAATGCGTGACAAAAGTATGTGGAGTGGTCCAAGTAGCTGCTGCACAGATATTATCCATGGGAATTCTGGCTTGAAAGGCAGATGACGTAGCCATTGCTCTAGTGGAATGAGCTTTCACTTTGAAAGGTAAATCTCTGTGATTTGTGGTATAAATGAATGTAATACAATTTGAAAGCCAACTGGAAAGAGTAGTTTTAGAAACTGAACTACCCTTTTTTGCATCAGAGAATGATACGAATAGTTCGTCAGATTTTCTAAAGTCTTTGGTCCTATACAAATAGAATCTGAGTTGTCTATGCACGTCTAGTTAATGCAATTTGTATTCTACCTTGTAGCTATGATTAGGAGAGAACACTGGAAGCTCTATAGATTCATTTATGTTGTTTGGAGAAGACAATTTGGGTAGGAAAGAAGGATTAGTTCGCAAGGATACCCTATCCTTATGAAAAAATCAAATATGGCGGTTTAATAGAAAGAGCTTGCAACTCTGATACTCTTCTAGCAGAAGTTATAGCCACTAGAAACAAGGTCTTCCAGGAAAGGAACTTGAGGTCTGAAGATGAGGGCTCAAAAGGTGGTAACGTGGGATGAGACAAAACAAAATTTAAATCCCAAGTAGAAAGGGGTTCCTTAAAGGGAGGTCTTAATAAGGAGGCACCTTTTAAGAAGGCTCGGCACAGCCTGTGTGAGATTAAGTTGCAAATAGAATCACCAATGTAAAAATTTGATATTGCAGCAAGTTGAACCTTGATGGTTGCTGCAGCTGAACCTTGCTGGAAGACTTCCGTCAAAAATTCCAGAATAGAATGGATAGGTGCAGAAAAAGGATCAATGTTCCTATTTTGAGCCAAAAAGGAAAACCTTTTCCCTTTGCTAGAGTACAGTTTTCTAGTGGTAGCTTTTTGAGAGGACATAAAAATATGTTTGACTGCAAGAGTGAAATTTTGAAGCTTGACTAAATTGGGAAGTGGAGCAGGCAAGCTGTCAATTTTAGGGTGTGGAGAGAAGGATGAAGCTCCCAACATACGAGTCAGCAGATCTGGCCCTCGGTCCAGAATCCAAGGGTTCTCCTGAAGATGAGGCCAAAGGAAGGGGAACCAAACTTGGCGGGGCCACTAAAGAGCAATGAGAATTATCCTGCTTCCTGAGTACTGTGCTTTCTGAATGACTCTGGGTATGAGAGGAAATGGAGGAAAAGCATTCAGAAGTCCCGGAGGCCAGTTGTGAGCAAGTGCATCTCTCGGTGTCTCCCCCAGAAAGGGGATTAGGGTAAAGTAGTTGCTGCACTTGGCATTCATGGGAGTAGCAAAGAGATCGCAGCAAGGCTGACCCCATGTTCAGAAAATCATTTCCGCAAAATCCTGATTGAGAGATCACTTGTGAGGCATTAAGATTGCTCTGCTCAGCTTGTCCGCTATCACGTTGGACTTCCCCAGAATGTGCGTTGCTATTAGCGCTGGGAAGAAACTGCCCATTGCAAAACTTTTAGGGCCTCTCGACAAAGGGGGTAAGATCTAGTTCCCCCTTGCTTGTTTATATACCAAACCACAGACATATTGTCTGACTGTATCACAATTGTCCCTAGAGGGAGAGAGTTGTGAAGTGCTTGCAATGCAAGAAGCACTGCTCTCATCTCTAGGACATTTATATGCAAGTGAGCCTTGTGTTCTTGCCATGTACCTTGGACTGTTCTTCCCAGATAATGCCCCCCCACCCCACCCTGTCTGGGAAGCGTCCATGGTGACTGTAGCTATGGGTTGATGTGGAACAAATGGTATCCCTATGGTCACATGAGTGGAGTGTATCCACCATCTTAAGTCTTTCTTGCAAGATTCCATTAATCTGATCAGGTGAGACATCGGAAGCTCTTGAATTGACCATTGGGAGAACAACAGCCATTGAAGGATCCTCATGTGCATTCTGGCAAGAGGGACCACTGTAATCTTGGAAGCCACTGTTCCTAGTAATCTTACAATTATCTTTGCTTTCACCTTTTTCTTGGGAAGGAGGTGAAGTATCTGTTGCCTGAGTGGTTCAACTCTTTCTGCTGGAAGACGTGCGACTGCAGAGGAAGTGTCTAGATCTGCATCTATAAATGTAATATGTTGACAAGGCAACAAGGCAGATTTTTGAAAATTGACTGTAATGCCCAGCTGATTGCAAATGTCCAAAGTTAGATCCTTGGCTTGTTGAGTACATGCTTGGTGATGGCTGACAGGAGCCAGTTGTCTAGATAAGGAAACACTCAGAATCCTAGACGCCTCGGGTGCGCCGTGACACCTGCCATGCATTTGGTGAACACTCTGGGGGCTGTAGTGAGACCAAAGGGCAGAGCTCGGAACTGGTAATGACTGGCTCCCAGCCGGAAGCGTAAGTACCTTCTTGATGCCCTGTCCATTTTATGTGGTAGTAAGCATCTTGAAGGTCTATCAAGCACATCCAATTGTCTTTCCCTAAAAAGGGAAGTATAGACTGCAGTGTCACCATTCCGAACTTTGACTTCTTGACAGATTCGTTTAATATGCTTAGGTCTAATATGGGCCTACAGTCCCCTGTTCTTTTTGGCACCAAAAAGAAAGTTCCGAACCCTATTTGGTCTGTAGGAACTTCTTGGATGACTCTTTTGTGCAGCAACTTTTGAATCTCTATGGTTGCTTGCTCCCTTAGATTGGGTGGAACATCTGGGATTGTTCTGGTCTGTGGAACAGGGTAGGAAAATGGGATGAAGTATCCTCTGGAGATTATTTTTAGTACCGATTTGTCTCTTGGGTTATTTTGCAAGGCTTTTGGGTACACAGATAAACGTCCCCCGACTGCCTCTAGAGTAGAGCAGTCAGGCCACCTTTTAGGAGTGCTGATAAGGGCGTCTGTGAAAGGAATCACGGTCACCCTGGTTTTGCGGGCCTCCTCTGCCTTTGGTGCGGTGTCTACCGTTATTGCCACTCTCTCTGCCCCTGGGGAAGGAGTCACCCCGTGCGTCCTGGAAAACTCTCTGGGATCTTTTGAACAACATTTTTCCACTCTTCTGGCCTTTAGAATAAGGTCTTGAAGATACAGAAAAACTTACTCCAATGGCAGAGAGAGTTTTTCCTTCCTACTCAGAGTGTCTTTTACTTTGTGTCCAATGAGTGAGGAACCATCAAAAGGGGCGTTAGTAAAAGTAGACTTAAAGGATATGAGCCTCATGGAGGAGTTGACAATGGAATTTAAGGTAGACAGCTGGGAGGAGACCTTCTCATTCACCCCCGCTGCTAATGAACCTTTTTTGTATCTCCTAGCTCTTTCAGGAGATCTCTTTGTAGCCTTGCAAAGTGGGATAGGTAGTTCAGCGATCGCAGTGAGAATGTCGCTGACGAAAAGAAACGCTTCCTGTATCTGTCCATCATTCGAGAGTCTTTATTCAGAGAATGAACAGATGCGAAAAAGTCTCTGCAAGTTCCTTTTTGGTGGCTGCTGCCACCACCATAACATCTACAGGTACCCCCTTGGTTAGAAATTCCTTTCCCGAAGGAGCTGACAAGAATTTAATTGGCCTCTGAGGGACTAGTGTCAGGTGACTCCCACGCCTTTCGACTAACCAGGTCCATTAGCTCATCGAAAGACAGAGACACCCAGGAGGCTGAAGGTTGAGATCCAAAAGGCTTCAGGTACACTGACTCTTCATCAGAAGGGGTGGTGGTCTGCCAGCCTCCTCTCTGCTTCAGGATCTCTAGAATATCTGCAAATGAGGTATCATCAGAGGACGACCGTGGGGAGCCTTCCCACTCATCGAGGTCAGTGTCTGAAGTGACGGACTCATCTGGGAAGTCTACGTGCTTCTTCTTGCAAGTTCTCTTCAGAGGTGGCTCCTCAGAAGGATATTCTGGGGAGGTCTTGGAGGAGAGGGGTTCGCCCATTGGGGGAATCCTGAGGTTTTGGATCTTTGCTGTCCTGTGGAATGGGTGGTGCCGAGACAGTAGCCGATGCCTTAAGGGGATGAGTACTAGTATCCTTCTGTGGTGGTGAATGTGAATGGGAAGACAACACACTCCTCATTAGTTCAAAGGCAGATCCTGCCAGCTTCGAAGACTCCCTAGGCTCCGAGGAGACAGAGGAAGGCACCGGAACCAATGAGATCGGGCCTGAGGCTGATGTGGGTGCCGAGCTAACCCGGGCTGATGCTCCAGCAGGTAGACTCTGGCACCAAAGAAGATCAGTGCCAAGAATCCCCCCAGGGCGGACTGGGGAAGCCCGGCTCCCAGACTCCCCGGATGGCACTGAGAGGGTTAGAGCAGAGGTCGGCTCCATGAACACCAAACGGGGTCCCGGAACCAATGGATCCACAGTAAGCGGTACCAAGCACTCTGGCTCTGAAGGACCAGCTTGGCTCAGAGGAGGAACAACAGTGGATACAATTGGTACAGTAGGCTCCGAGACCAAATGGGTGGGAGCCAAGAATAATTTAGTCAGCGCCGGCGACTTGAGGAGTTTGCGCACCACCCATTCCACATCATTGTCCGTTAAGCTCCTGGTGTACCTGGAAGATAGGGATGGAGAGCAAGACCTATGCAGAATTGGAGATCTCATTGTCGGAGAAACTGTTGAAATATCCATGGACCGGCTCTGAGTAGAGGTATCTTGCGGCTCCCAGGACTTTCGAGCCGAAGTACCAGGCTTGTCAACTAATACGAACTCTGATGGCTCTGAGGACTGTGGAGCCGAGGAGGTAGTCGTCTTGGAAATTTTTGGTAGTTTGACTGGAGGCTCCGACTGAGCTTATGTTGCAGATGAATGTCTTTTTTGAGAATTTTCCTTTTCAGAGGAAGGAGAAGAAGAAGAGGAAAAAGAACTGTGGATAGCTTCCTCAAAAGTTGGCTTTAAGAGCCCTTTCAGAATCAGTTTGTTTCTCCTTTCTTGAAGTACTCTTGCACTGAAAGAGTTACAAAAAGTACAGTCTTCTTGTAGGTGAATAGCACCAAGGCAATAAATGCATATAACATGTCCATCAGTGATGGACATATTTGTGAGCACTTCTAGGATTTTTTAAGCCAGAAGGCTTATGTTCTCTCTTTTTTGGGTCTTTAGACATAGTTAAGGTAAGACCACAAAAGCAACAAGAAAATATATTGCTACTGAATAGCTAAAGCTACACTAAGCAGTAACTACGGGAAAACAAAGAAAAAGACAACCATGAAGAAAAAGAAAATAGGGCCTCTAACTTAAACGGTCCTATTTTCTAAACAAGACAACAATTAACTACAAGCCCTCTAACTTAAAAGGGCAAATAGCTCTCTAACTTAAATGAGCTACTGAAAAGTTAACAGACAGAAACAACAATCACTACAAAGGATACCAGGCCTATAAGGCGACGGCAAAAGACGTACCAAAAGGGATAAACTATCACTATCTAACAGTAACGCACTAAAAATGCACAACAAATTAAATTTAATTAGAAGATAAGCTATCTATTAACAAATGTAACAGTTTAGAGGACAAATAAGAGAAAATTTGTCACAACTTAGCCACGGTCAAGATGAGCGCATCCAACCTCGTAAAGCGGCAAATGAGATCTGGGGAATTGCACCACTGCATTGCGGGATACCTTCTTGCTACGAGCCAGGTTTGAGACTTTCAGCTATGTATTTGGCCGAGTCGGAGCCGAGTATCGGCTCCGAACCCATCATTGTAAGAATGAAGGAGAGATAGGACAACATAACATATGTTTTGGGAGTGCAATGAGTTAGCAGATTTTAAAAAATCCCTACAGAGTACTTTATCAGAAACATTGGATGAACAAATGGCTCTAAATAAGGAAACAATAAGTTATGTTCTTACCATAACGTTCCATCTGTGTTGTTCATCTTCATTCATTCATTCATTACTGATGGTTATCGGTTCTGTCCTCAGAAATGAGTCGGCCTTATAACAAGCTCATGCCAGCCAAAAAACTCTCGAGCTAACCATTACCCTTAGTGCCTCTCTCTCTCTGTTACCTCATGTTGAGTTTGCCTGTGATAAAGAAAGCAGAGGCTTTTTCTGAGCAGAAATCCTAATGCATGATTTGGACCACATCCGAACCTCCAGGAGCCCCTTGGAGGGGGAATGAATGAATGAAGAAGAACATCACAGATGGAACGTTATGGTAAGAACATAAATTCTTTATCTGATGTTGTTAATCTTCATTCATGCCTTACTGATGGGACAGAGTCCCTAGCTACTTTAAGATCTTGGAGGCCCTTATGGAAGGATGTTCCTGAACACCATTGAACCAAAGGATGCTCTCCCCCTAGAGACCAAATCTAATTAGTAATAAGTGATAAAGGTATGAGGGGTAGCCCAAGTCGCAGCTGCACTGATATTATCCAATGAAGCCTTTGAATGAAAAGCAACAGAAGTTGCCACTGATCTGGTAGAGTGTGCTTTGACCTTGCACTGTAGTGGAATTTTACTACATAGGAAGACCAAAGAAATACAGTTTCTCAACCACTTAGATAAGGTCACTTTAGAGAGAGAGTTTCCCAATTTCGGGCCTGAATAGGAAACAAATAAATGGTCTGTTCTGTGTACTGATTTAGTTCTGTCCAGATAAAAATGTAGTTGTCTATGTACATCCAGCAAATGAAGACAGTATTATCCTTTATTTCAGTAGTTAGGAAAGAAGACTGGTAGGTCAATTGTCTGGTTAATTGTCAATTGTGAAATAACTTTAGGCAGAAAAGAAGGGCTAGTCCGGAGCGATACTTTGTCCTTATGAAAGACCATGTAAGGGACTTTTATGCACAAGGCCTGAAGCTCGGAGATGAGTCTTGCTGATGTGATGGCTACAAAAAATAGTGATTTCCAGGATAAGAACTTTAAAATGCAAGTGGTAGCAGGTACGAAAGAAGATTGTGTCAGGGATTGTAGTACAAGTGTTAACCTCCAAGGTTCAATCGGTTCTTTAAAGGGTGGTTTGATATGCGAGACCCCTTTCAAGAAGGTTTTGCAGAGACGATGGGAGATTAATGATGAGTCTTGGAATCCATTATGGAAATCTGAGATAGCAGCCAAATGTACTCGAATGACGGAGGCTACTCCTACTGAATGAAGCAAACCTGACAGATAATCCAAAACCACACTAACAGGAGCTGAGCAAGGGTCTAGTTCTCTTTGTCGGGACCAAATAAGGAATCTCTTCCACTTGCTGAGATAGATTTTCCTGGTGGATGGTTTGTGTGAAGCCAGAAGGATATCATGTACTGGGGAGGTAAGGTTATTCTGCCTGGCGATTACTGAAAGTGGAGAAACCAATCTGTCAGCTTGAGAGCAGAAATGTTTGGGTGAGTCAACCCTTGCGGGTGCGAGATCAATTCTAGAGTTGGATCCAGAATCCATGGCTGGTATACCAGGTGAGGCCAAAGGAAGGAAAAACAAATTTGTCGTGGTCAGTAAGGAGCAATGAGAATTATTCTGCTTCTCAACCGAAGGGCCTTCTTTAGAAATTGAGGAATCAGGGGAAAGGGAGGGAAAGCATCCAGAAGTCAAGTGAGCCAATCGTGAATCACAGCATCCCTCGGGGATTCCCCCTGTGGGGGGATTAGGGCAAAGTAGCTGCTGCATTGGTGATTTGCTGGGGAAGCGAATAGGTCACAAGAAGGGCTGCCCCCAGCGGCTGAAGATCTTCGCCGCAATGATTGGATTGAGGGGCCACTCATGAGGCAGTAGGATACATCTGCTCAGCTTGTCTGCATTCACTATGGAAATCCCGGGAATATGCATTGCAGTCAGAAAGCGGTTGGAATCTATCACCCATTGCAAAATTCTCATGGCCTCTCACACAATGGGTAGGACTTGGTTCCCCCTTCTTTGTTGATGTACCAGATTACTGACATATTGTTGGACTTGATACCAATTGTCCCTGACAGGAGGACAGACTGACATGCTGGCAACACTAGAAGCACTGCCCTCAGTTCTAGAACAGTGATGTGCAGATTGCCCTCTTTGTCTTTGTCTGACCATGTGGCTTGGAACGTCTTTCCCAGTAAAAGACTCCCCCCCCACCCACCCTATCAGAGAAGCGTCCGTGGTCACTGTGGCTTTGGGTTGAGATGGGGAGAAGGGGCAACTCCATTAGTCTTTCTCTGGCTTCATCCACCACATTAAATCTTGTTTGCATCATTTTGTTATGCGGATTTGAAAGGACACCGGATGATGCGAAGGATACCACTGCATCAGTAGGAGCCACTGAAGAAGCCTCATGTGTAGTCTTGCTAGAGGAACTATTGTAATCGATGCTGCCATCGATCCTAGAAGCTGAAGGACCGCCCAAGCAGAGACTTGGTCTTGACAGTGTATCACCTGGAGTTGGGACCTTAGCCATTCCAGTCTGTGACCTGGGAGGGAGACTAGGCAAGATTGGGTATTAAAGTTTCTCCTACAAATTCCAAGGTTTGAGAAGGAGTTAGTTTGCATTTATCGCAGTTTATAGAGATTCCTAGGAATTCTGCCAATGTTAGAGTGTAGTTTAGGGCTGTCATCAGTAGATGCTTGGTGGGGGTGGTAAGGAGCCAATCTTCTAAGTATGGAAATACCCAGAATCCTTGTAGTCTCAAGTGAGCTGTTACCACAGCCATGCATTTGGTGAACACTTTGGGGGCTGTAGGGAGTCTAAATGGCAGTGCACGGACTTGGTAGTGGTTGGCTCCCAGCCGCAAGTGAAGGAACCTTCTGGAGTGTTTGTCCATCTTTATGTGGTAATATGCATCCTGAAGATCTACTGAGCACATCCAATCATCTTTCTCCAGAAAAGGGAGGAACTGAACCATGACCATCCGGAATTTTGTTTGTTTGACAAATTTGTTTAGAAAGCTGAGATCCAAAATCGGTCATCAGTCCCCTGTCTTTTTTGGCACTAAAAAGAATTTTGAGTAGAATCCAGATCCTGTTTGGTCTGGCGGGACTGTTTGGATGACTCTTTTTTGCGACAGCTTTCTTATCTCTTGAACTGCTGCTTCCCTTTGAGTGGGTGGAACATTGCGAATTTCTCATGATGACTTTGGGTAAATGTCGAAAGGTATGTGGTAACCTCTGGCTATGATCTTCTGCACCCAAGATTCTGTAGATATTGTTTGCCAGGCAGGGTGATGCAGAGAGAAATGCCCCCCGACGGCTTCCAGAGGAAAGCAATTGGGCCGCTCTTCAGGAGCTGGTAGGGCTGTCCAGAGAAAGAATCCTTGGACCCCTGATTATGCGGGCCACCTCTGCCTCTACAGGGGTGTTTTCCATAAGAGTTACACCCTCTGCCCCGGGGAGTAAACTCGCCACGTGTGTCACATAAAGGACCCTGCGATTTCTTGTACCACATCTTTCCACTCCTGTGATTCCTAGAGTAGGGACGTTGAGGGGGTTGAAAAACATACGCCCATGGCAGACAGGGTTTTGCCGTCTTTTTCACACCTGGGTAATAAGAAGTTATGTACCTACCATAACGTTCCATGTCAGTTGTCTTCATCTCACCTTCCTTCTTGCTGTTTGGGATCGGAGCCGATCCTCGGCTCCGACTCGGACATCTTCAATAGCTCTAGAGCTGTTTACTGGTTCGAGGCTACCCCTTATCCCATGATGCCTAGCGACAGCTACCCAGATCTCATTTGAAATAGCTAATTCAGACATAATATGAGAGAAACCAGTTATCAAAAAAATAGAAGTTATGTTCTTACCATAACGTTCCATGTTAGTTGTCTTCTTCTCGCCTTCTTTCTTGCTGGATGGGTTCGGAGCCGACCTCGGCTCCGACTCGGCCACTCTAAAAGCTCGAGAGTTGGTTCCACCGGCTCGAGGCTCCCCCTATATCCCACAATGCTAGGCGGTATTACCTCAGATCTCGTTTGTAAGCTATGCCCAGCCAAAAATAACTCCAGAACCACTGGAAAAGGGAAAAACCCACCTCTATAAAAGGAAAGGAAGAAGGTGACCTGAAAACCTGATGAAGGAATATATGAAAGTATAGCATATACCTATATACAATAGAGGTGGTAGAAAGAGAGGTCACAATCAAACTCCTCTAGGTCTGTCCAGGCTAGGGGGAAGGAGGGTGGGACGCAAGAAAGAAGGCGAGAAGAAGACAACTAACATGGAACGTTATGGTAAGAACATAACTTCTATATGTTAAGTTGTCCATCTCGCCTTCATTCTTGCTGGATGGGACCGTCCTAGCACCTTGTCCCGGGTGGCCTATCGGAACAGACTCTTGAGAACAGTGGAACCAAAGTTAGCTCTATGTCTAGAAGCTAAATCCAACTTATAATGAGAAATGAAAGTGTGAGGAGTAGCCCAAGTAGCCGCTGCACAAATGGTGTCAATAGGCAGCCTGTCTTGGAAGGCTATAGAAGTAGCCAAAGCTCTGGTGGAGTGGGCCTTAGGTTTGTTAGGCAGCTTTTGGTGTATAATTTCATAAACAAAGGAAATCAGAGATGTTAGCCATCTGGAGAGTGATACCTTCGAAACTGAAAGTCCCTTTCTGCCTTCTGCATAAGAGACAAACAACTGGTCAGTTTTCCTGATCTGTTTGGTTCTATCCAAATAATACCTTAACTGACGATGAACATCTAGCCAATGCAATTTTTGTTCAGACCTGTTAGAAAAGTTAGGAAAAAACACAGGGAGGTCAATGCTTTGATTTAGGTTAGACGTAGAGGCTACTTTAGGTAAAAAGGATGGATTGGTTCGTAAGGACACCCTGTCTTTATGAAACAATAGATACGTGGTCGACTGCTGAGTGCATGAAGTTCTGAGACCCTTCTAGCTGAAGTAATGGCTACCAGAAAGAGAGTCTTCCAGGATAGCAATTTCAATGAACAGGAAGCTGCAGGTTTGAAAGGGGGAAGAATCAAAGATGTGAGAACTAAATTAAGGTCCCAAGAAGGAGGAGGATTTCTTATAGGAGGTCTGAGAAGAAAAACTCCTTCAAAAAGCTTTGCAAAGCTTGTGAGACATGATGGCAGAATCTGAAATGCCCACATGAAAGTTAGAAATAGCTGCCAATTGAACTTTAAGAGTAGAAGGAGATGAACCTGCATGGAAGAGTTCAGCTAGAAAATCAAGGACTATTTGGATGGAAGCAGTGAAAGGATCTATGTCCCTTCCTTGAGCCCAAAAGGCGAAACGTTTCCACTTACTAAGATAAATCTTCCGAGTGGAAGATTTATGGGAAGCTATCAAAATATCTCGAACAGAGTGAGATATTTGAGGAAGCCTGGCTAAGGTTGGAATTGGAGGAACCAAGCAGTGAGGTTCAGAGAGGGGAGGGAGCGATGCAACTGACCCGATTGATGGATCAAAAGATCTGGAACTAGGTCCAGATGCCAAGGTTGCTCCAACAGAAATTGATGTAGAAAGGGGAACCAAACCTGTCGAGGCCAGTAAGGGGCAATGAGGATCAATGAGGCCTTCTGAGTGATAGCTTTCTGTATCACTTGAGAGATTAGTGGGAAGGGAGGAAATGCATACAGAAGTCCCCGGGGCCAAACTTGGACTAGAGCGTCTCTACTGGGCTGGCCTGGTAACGGGAATAGGGTGAAATAATCTCTGCACTTGCTGTTTTGGGGAGTAGCAAAAAGGTCGCAGCAAGGCTGACCCCACTTGAGAAAAATTTTCTCCAAAATAGAATCTTTCAGAGACCACTCGTGAGGCATGAGGATAGCTCTGCTCAACTTGTCCGTGATTAGATTGGACTTCCTGGGATGTGCGTTGCTATCAGAAACCGCTGAGAAGAAATCGCCCATTGCCACAGTCTGAGTGCTTCTCGACATAGGGGATAGGACCTGGTTCCGCCTTGTTTGTTGATATACCACACTACAGACATATTGTCCGTCTGGATTGCTATCGTTCCCAAGGGAAGAGAGTCTTGAAGGGCTTGCAACGCTAAAAGCACTGCTCTCATCTCTAGAACATTTATATGCAAGTGGCATTCATCTGGTTGCCATATGCCCTTGACTGTTCTGCCCTGATAATGCCCCCCCCACCCGATCAGGGAGGCGTCCGTTGTCAGAGTAGCAACCGGAGGGGAAGGAACAAAGGGTCTTCCCAGGAAGAGCTGAGGGGAAGAAATCCACCAAAGAAGATGATTCTTGCATGCTTGCGTAATCATAATGGTGTGGGACATCGGAAGTTGCTGGTACGACCATTGTGTGAAGAGCATCCATTGAAGGATTCTCATGTGGAATCTGGCTAATAGAAGTAGAGGGATAGCAGCCGCCATAATCCCCAGTACTTTCAGAACTAATCTGGCTTTGACTCTGTTGCTATGGAAGAGAAGGGAGACCAGTTTGCGTATGTCTGCTATTCTTTGGTCTGTTAGTCTCGCAGACATGTTGACTGTGTCTAGATTTGCACCTATGAAGGTAATAGCACGACAAGGCGACAAAACAGACTTTTCGCAATTTATTGAGATGCCTAACTTTTGACAAATGCGAAAGGTGTAGTCTCTGGCCATTAGAAGAAGATGCTTGGTAGGAGCTGTGAGGAGCCAGTCGTCCAAATATGGAAACACCTGGAATCCTTGACATCTCAGGTGAGAAGCTACCACTGCCATGCATTTGGTAAACACCCGGGGGGCAGTGGTGAGACCAAAGGGCAGGGCTCTGAATTGAAAGTGACTGGTTCCCAGCCAGAAGCGGAGGAATCTCCTGGAGCGCCTGTTCATTTTTATAATGATAGTACGCATCCTGGAGGTCTATAGAGCACATCCAGTTCTCCTTTCCCAATAGGGTAGGATGGATTGTAGCGTGACCATCCGAAATCTTGTTTTCTTGACCGACTTGTTCAAGATACTGAGATCCAAAATGGGTCTCCAGTCCCCTGTTTTCTTTGGAACCAAAAAGAATTTGGAGTAGATTCCGGATCCTTGCTGGTCTGCTGGCACTGGCTGAATGGCTCTTTTTGCAAGCAACTTTGATATTTCCAACGCTGCTTGATCCCTTTGAGCGGGTGGAACATCTGGAAGGGATTTTTTTGATTGATTTGGAATACGAAAGAACGGAATGGAATAACATTCGGAAATGATGGACTGTACCCACTTGTCTTGAGTTAGGGATCGCCAGGCTTCTGGGTACAGTGACAATCTTCCCCCGACTGCCTCCGAAGGTGGACAGTCGGGCAACACCTCAGGGATGCTGGAAAGGCTTATCGGAAAAAGTTTCTCGATTGCCCTGGTTCTGCAGACCCCCCCTGCCTCTAGGGCGACGTCTACCATTATTGTTCCCCCCTCTGCCTCTGGAGGGGAACCGACTCTGTGCGTCAGGCAAAGTCCCTTGAGATTGTTTACAGAACCACATTTTCCCACTTTTCTGGCCTTTGGGGTAAGGCCTAGAAGGAGTAGAAAAACGAACTCCGACGGCAGAAAGAGTTTTGCCATCCGTCTCGCACCTCGTCAAGGTTTCTTTCACTTGAGGACCAAAGAGAGATGATCCATCAAACGGGGAATTAGTGAACGACGTTTTAAAGGGGTCCACAAAATTGCATAGCCGCATCCAGGCATGCCGGCGTAAGGCAACACCTGTCCCTGCGGCTCTGCTCGCTCCATCAGCCACATATGAAAGGAGGCGCATGGAGGAGTTAGCTATAGAGTTTAGGGTAGCCAGCTGAGCGTTCATCTTGTCCTGAAAACCCGCAGCTGTAGGATCCTTCAACATCTCACTCGCTTCCTTGATTACATCTCTTCGAAGACGAGTGAAATGGCATAGGTAGTTCAGCGAACGCATAGCAAAGGTCGCTGATGAAAACATCCGCTTCCCGTACCTGTCCATAGACCTAGATTCCTTGTTAGGAGGATGGACAGGCACCGAAGGATCAGCTAGTTCCTTCTTGGTGGCAGCAGCTACCACCATAGCATCCACAGAAACTCCCTTGCTCAGAAATTGCTTATCTGCTGGTGCTGTGATAAACTTTGAAGGTCTCCTGGGGGTGGGGTCCACTGAGTCAGGAGCCGTCCAAGCCTTTTTTGCTACCACCTGCATGAGGGGGTCAAATGGAGGAGACACCCAGGAGGTGGAAGGGCAAGAGACAAACGCCTCAAGATACACAGATTCATCCTCCGAAGGGTTAAGGGCTGGCCAATTTCCCCTCTGTTTCAGGATCTCTAGAATGTCTGCAAAGGAGACATCTTCAGAAGGGGAATGGGGGGAACCCTCGGAATCCTCTAAATCTGTGTCAGAGGTGACAGACTCAGGTGAGTCTATGTGCTTCCTCTTACACTTTCTCTTCCTAGGGGGCTCCCCTGCCAATTCAGGAGAGGCCTCAGAAGAGGATGAGATCCCCACAGGGGATTCTTGAGGAGCTGGCTCTCTGCGGTCTGGGATGAGGGAGTGAGTAGACATAACCTGAGGCACCGAAGAGGGAGGGGCGGACGGAGCCGACTGTGGAGTTGAACCAGGTTCCAACACACTCCGCATGACCTCGAACTCACCCCTGTCAGGCAGAGCCAGAGGTCCCCGCCCAAAGCTGAGAACCCCTCGGCACCGACAGTGATGGCTCGAGGCCGATGTCGGAGCCGAACTCACCAGTGCCGGCACCGAGAGGGAGAGGGGTCGGACAAGGGTCCGATGCCACTCACCCCTCGAGCCGACGAGGGAAGTCCGGCGCCGAGATTCTTCAAAGGAAGAAATCGGAGCCGACGACGGAACCGAAGACAATTGTATCGGTTCCGACGCTACCACAGTCTCGGTTCCGAGACGCCTGCCCGAGCTCAAAGGAGTCGGAGGAGGAACATTTTGAGGGATAGGGTCAAGCATCGACTGATGAGTCGGGCTCTGAAGCATTTGGGCCAGTGCCTCGGACTTGAGAAGTCGACTCACTACCCTCTGAAGGTCATGATCCGAAAGCCTCGATGACCTAGAGGAGTGAGATCTATGGCTCCGTTCAGACAGCAAGGGAGACGCTGGAGCCGAATGAACGGAGTCAAGGGATGGTGACCTAGACCTCTTTCTAGATGTCGGCTCCGATGGTCTGATCGGAGCCGACCCAGGAATTTCCAATGCCTCGGCTCCAGCCGGAGCCGAGGGAACCACAGAAACTGCAGTCCGAGACTCATCGGCTCCAGCCGGAGCCGATGTAGCAGTAGGTTTCGAAGCCTTAGGCCTCGACTCAGAAGCTGGAGTCGAGGACCTAGAAACCTTAGAGGGTTTGCCCGAAGTAGCAGTAGGGGAACCCTCAGGCTTAAGCAAACCTCTTAAAATAAGTTTGTTTTTTCTTTCCTGCAGGACTCTAGGGCTGAAGCCATGGCATACAGCACAAGAGTCCTGCAGGTGTAAAGGTCCCAGGTAGTATACACAAGAAGTGTGACCGTCTGTCAGAGACATTTTCTGACAGCATGAGTCACACTTCTTGAAGCCTGAGACCTTTGACCCCTTAGACATTTTTAAGGAAAGTGTAACCACACACACACACACAAACACACCGATTACACTTTTCACAAGGTTAACTAAAAAAAGGAGATTAGTTCTTTTTTTAGACCCCTAAAAAAAAACACATACACTCCACTAAGGGGATGGAAGGGCCCGAAGGCCTGAGGGAAGAACTAATAAGTTCTTGTGGAAAAAAGGGTGGATAAACAGGAAGGAAAGGGTCAAAATCCACTAAGTTAAGGGAAATAACTATAAAAGACTAAATTAAGGGGGTTTAAATTCACTATAGATTAATCTATAATAACTGACCTGAAGCCGGTAGAAACCATACACCTCGATCGCTGTAGCGGCAAACAAGATCTGGGGTAATACCGCCTAGCATTGTGGGATATAGGGGGAGCCTCGAGCCGGTGGAACCAACTCTCGAGCTTTTAGAGTGGCCGAGTCGGAGCCGAGGTCGGCTCCGAACCCATCCAGCAAGAATGAAGGCGAGATGGACAACTTAACATCTGGTTGTTCCATGCATCCTAATATCTAGAATAGGTTAGGAAGACCTAGCCAGAAGAATAACAATAAAAGAATACTCATCCAGTGAAAAACGACTCCTCTCAATCCACTAGGACGGGGGAAGGAGGGAGAGACGCAAGAAGGAAGGCAAGATGAAGACAACTAACATGGAACATTATGGTAGGTACATTACTTCTTAATGTTAAGTTGTCTATCTCGCCTTCATTCTTGCTGTTTGGGACAGCATCCCTAGCACCTAACATTCTGGGTGGCTCAGTGGAACAGACTCTTCAGAACAGTGGAACCAAAGTCAGCTCTGCTCCGGGAGACCATATCCACCTTGTAATGAGAAATAAAGGTATGACAGTTTGCACACGTGGCAGCTGCAGAGATGGAATCCATGGGCAACCTAGACTGAAAAGCTACGGAGGTGGCTAATGCCCTAGTAGAATGACCTTTCACTTTAGTTGGTAACTCTTTATTCCGTAACTGGTAAATAAATGTAATAGTGTGGGACAACCATCTGGATAAGGTCACCTTGGAAAATGGGAGACCTTGTTTGTTTAAGGAATAAGAAAGGAATAATTGGTCTGACTTTCTTATTTCTTTAGTTCTATGTAGGTAAAAACGCAATTGTCTATGAACGTCCAATTGGTGAAGCTTGTACTCTGCCTTGTTACCATGATTTGGGAAGAACACAGGGAGATCTATAGATTGATTTAAATTATTTTCTGAGCAGACTTTAGGAAGAAACGAAGGATTAGTCCTCAGGGCAACTCTGTCCTTGTGAAACACCAGGTAGGGAGGATGAACACATAGTGCTTGAAGTTCTGAGACACACCTAGCTGAAGTGATAGCAACCAGAAAGAGTGTCTTCCAAGACAGAAATGTTATTGAGCAAGATGCTGCTGGTTCAAAAGGAAGCAGAATTAAGGAAGTAAGGACTAAATTAAGGTCCCAAGGAGGAGGGGGATCTCTCACTGGAGGTCTAAGAAGAGATGTTCCTCTCAAAAAAGCTTTACAGAGCTTATAAGACATGATTAGAATTTGTCAAACCGATATGATATGAAAATTAGAAATGGCTGCTAACTGTACCCTAATCGTAACTGTACCCTAATCGTAGCGGAAGCGGCCCCGGAGTGAAAAAGGTGTGCTAGGAATTCCAGCATTTCGTGGACTGGGGCTGAAAATGTATCCACATTCCTAGACTCTGCCCAACAAGAAAAACGTTTCCATTTGCTAGCATAAGTTTTTCTTGTTGTAGACTTATGAGAGGAAACGATAATCTCGTGGACTGCTGGGGAAATGCTGGGAAGCCTGGCTAAGGCTGGAAGTGGAGCAACCAAGCTGTGAGCTGGAGAGTTTGGAGGTATTGATGCAACCCGCCAGACAGATGAATCAGGAGATCTGAAATTGGGTCCAGAGTCCAGGGCTGATCGAGAAGGTAAGGGTGCAGGAACGGGAACCATATCTGTCGAGGCCAGTAGGGGGCAATGAGGATCATTCTGCAACCTAACGATTTTGCTCTCTGTATGAGTATCGGTATCAGGGGAAACGGAAGAAAGGCATAAAGGCCAATCGTGGACTAGAGCGTCTCTGGGTATGTGACCTGGAAGCAGAAGAAGGGAGAAGTAGTTGCTGCATTTGCTGTTGAAAGGGGTGGCAAAAAGATCGCAGCAAGGCTGTCCCCATTTGCGGAAGATAAGATCCGCAACTTCCTGATTCAAAGACCACTCATGAGGCATGAAGATATCTCTGCTGAACCTGTCTGCTATGACGATGGATCTCCCAGGGATGTGCGTCGCAGTCAGAAAACGTTGGGAGGAAATCGCCCACTGCCAAAGTCTGAGTGCTTCTCGACACAGTGGGTAGGATCTGGTTCCGCCCTGTTTGTTGATGTACCACACCACAGACATGTTGTCTGTTTGAATTGCAATGGTCCCGGAAGGAAGAGAGTCTTGAAGAGCTTGCAACGCTATGAGCACGGCTCTCATTTCTAGGACATTTATGTGCAGATGGTACTTGTGAGGTTGCCAAGTGCCTTGGACTGTCCTGCCCAGATAATGCTCCCCCCACCCTATCAGGGAAGTGTCTGTAGTCATTGTGGCTACCGGAGGGGGCTGTATGAAAGGTCTGCCCCGAGTCACTAGTGGGGAGACCATTCACCAAGAAAGGTGCCTTTTGCATGCCTCCGTGATCAGTATCATGTGAGACATGGGTAGCTCCTGGAAAGACCACTGCGTGGAAAGAAGCCACTGAAGAATTCTCATGTGGAAATGCGCTAATGGAAGTAGAAGAACGGCAGCTGCCATGGAGCCCAGAGTTTGAAGGACATGTCTGACTGGGATCCTTTTGCTCTGCATTAGGATTTGCACTTGTTGACGGATTGTGGACACTCTTTCCAGTGGTAACCTTGCGAACATTTCCCTTGTGTTTAATTCTGCTCCTATGTAAGTGATAGATTGACAGGGCAACAAGGCAGATTTTTTAAAATTTATTGTAATATCTAGCTGGGTGCAAGATGTGATTGTATAATCCCACGCTTGTAAGAGTTGATGCCTGGTGGTAGCAGTGAGGAGCCAGTCATCTAGATATGGAAACACCTGGAATCCTTGACGTCTCAGGTGAGCTGTGACCACTGCCATAAATTTGGTGATCACCCTGGGGCCTGTGGTGAGACCAAAGGGCAGAGCTCTGAACTGGTAATGAGTGGTCCCCACCCGAAAGCGAAGAAATCTCCTGGAGCATCTGTCCATCTTGATATGGTAGTACGTGTCCTGAAGATCTATCGAGCACATCCAATTGTCCTGACCCAGGAAGGGTAGAATGGACTGAAGAGTGACCATCCAAAACTTTGTTCATTGTACAGATTTGTTTAGTCTGCTGAGATCCAAAATCGGTCTCCAGTCCCCTGTCTTTTTTGGTACCAAAAAGAACCTTGAGTAAGTTCTGGATCTGTGCTGGTCTGCGAGGACTTCCTGAATGGCTCTTTTTTCTAGCAGTTTTGAAACTTCTATTACTGCTTGCTCCTTCAGATGGGTGGAACATCTGGAAGGGCCTTCTTTGACTGTAAGGGGGATTGATGGAAGGGAATTTTGTAACCTCCGGATATTATGGACAGTACACATCTATCTCTTGTTAAATTTTGCCAGGCTTTTGGGTACAGCAAAAGTCTTCCCCCGAGTGCCTCCAAAGGTGAGCAGCCGGGCAACCCTTCAGGGATGCTGGAAGGGCTTGTCAGAGAAGGATTCTCTGTTGCTCTGGTTCTGCGGACTGTATCTGCCATGAGGGCGACATCTATTATTGTTGTTTCCCCCTCTGCCTCTGGAGGAAAAATCACTACGTGTGTCAGGCAAGGCTCCCTGAGATTTGCGGAACCACATCTTCCCACTCTTCTGACTCTTGGGGCAAGGTCTAGAGGGAGTGGAAAAATGGACTCCCACGGCAGAGAGAGTCTTGCCTTCTTGCTCACACCAAGTCAACGTGTCTTTCACCTGTGGCCCAAAGAGAAAGGAGCCATCAAAGGGGGTACTGGTGAAGGATGCTCGAAAGGGTTCCGCAAAGTGACAGAGCTGCATCCAAGCATGCCTCCTGAGGGCCACACCCATGCCAGCGGCTCTACTTGCTCCATCGGCTGCATAGGAAATGAGCCTAATGGAGGAGTTAACTACAGGAGTCGCTAGCTGGGAAGCTACTTTGGCTTGTACTCCCTCAGCTGTAGGATCTTGAAGGGTATCTCCAAGCTCTTTAAGGAGATCCCTTTGAAGGCGAGTAAAATGACAGATAGTTCTGGGACCTCATGGAGAAGATTGCTGAAGCAAACATTCGCTTTCCATACCTGTCCATTGTCCTAGACTCCTTGTTAGAGGGATGAACAGATGAAGATGTCTCTGCTAACTCTTTTTTTGGTGGCTGCTGCTACCACCATGGCATCATCGGGCAAACCTTTAGAAAGGAATTGCTTATCCTGAGGGGTTGTAATAAATTTACCAGGTCTTCTTGGAGTTGGTTCCACTGTGTCCAGAGCTGACCAAGCCTTTTGAGCCACTACAGATATAAGTGGGTTGAAAGGAGGAGAAACCCACGAGGTGAAGGTCGGTAACTGAATGCGTCCAGAAATACAGACTCATCCTTGGTAGGGGCTAGGGGAGTCCAGTTCCCCCTCTGCCTAAGCATTTCAAGGATGTCCAAAAAGGAAATATCTTCAGAGGGGATCTCCGGGACCCTCCCGATTCATCTAAGTCTGTATCAAAAGTGACAGACTCAGGGGAGTCAATGTGCTTCCTCTTGCACTTCTTCCGAGGGGGGCTCCTCTGAGTGATCAGGGAAGGCCTCGGAAGAAGAGGAAACACCCAATGGGGTGTCCTGGGGCATCAGTTCCCTACGCTTGGGGTCTGGAGGAGGAGCAGAGGTTGGCACAGACACTACGGGGGATGGAGCTGGTGTGGCTGGTAGTGGAGCTGTCTCGGGGGACAGCACACTCCGCATGACCTCAAAGGCGTCCCTGCCTCGAGGCAGAGAAAGCTCCGGTTCCAAAGAAATAGGAATCTTTCTCAGCGCCGAGGGGAACGGCTCCGAGGCCGATGTTGGAGCCGAGGTCACTTGCGCCAATGCTCCGAGAGGGAGAAGGGGGTCGGACAAGGGTCCAATGCCACTCGCCCCCTCGGAGCCGACGAGGGAGCCCTGGTGTCCAGATTCCTTGATCGAAGGAACTATCAAGGTAATCGGAGCCGAAGTCGGAACCGAAGGAGAGATGGTGATCGGAGCCGATGGTTCCACTACTCGAACCCCAACGAACTCCGGCTCCGAACTCAATGGAGTTGGAGGAGGAACAGAAAAAGAGGTGGATGGAGCCGATACCTGTTGAGGAGGGTTAGGCAATAATTTTGCTAATGCCTGTGATTTAAGCAACCTACTTACTACTCTCTCCACATCATGATCTGACAGCCTAGAGGATCGAGAGGAGTGTGAAGAATGGTGGCTACGTTCAGTTTGCAATAATGGAGACTGAGGAGCCGAATGAACTGACCCTAATGAAGGGGACCTCAGCCTTTTATGGCTCCGAGACGGCTCAGAAAACATCCGATGGAGCCGACGGAGGGGTTGTCTTGTCGGTGACAGCCGGAACCGACATACTCAGTAAATCCTGTACAGGAGTCGGATCCGAAAGTGGAGCCGATGGTTTAGAGGATTTTGGGGATTTCACTGGCTGAGAACTCTTTGCCGGTGAATCCTGAGGTTTTAACAGACCCCTAAGGATCAATTTGTTCTTTCGCTCCAGCAGGACTCTTGGACTAAAGGCATGGCAAATAAAACAAGATTCCTGCAGGTGAACAGCGCCCAAATAATAAACGCAACTAGTGTGCCCATCTGTCAGAGACATTTTCTGACAGCATGAGGCACACTTTTTAAAGCCAGATACTTTAGCTTCCTTAGACATAACTCAACCACAAAAAAACAAGTACCACAAAGGAAACACAGATAAAATTAATTTTTTTTTCAATAATAATTCTTTATTTTTCCTTTTTTTTTTTTCTAAATGTTAATATGAGAAGTTATGTACCTACCATAACGTTCCATGTTAGTTGTCTTCTCTCGCCTTCTTATACTACAACCTATTTACAATATATACCTAAATGCTTCCAACAGTTACATAGCGTCATTATACATAACTATACACTTCTAAATAGATATTACAGAAAAAAAAAAAAAAAAAAAGAGTAAAAATCTAGTATCAATATAAGGCTTATCTATAGACAACTCCATAGTTAGTCTGTAAAAGTGGAATGGAACCTTAAGCTAAGACAATGTTAAAGATTTGCTCCCATATTTTTGTATTATTTACACTTTTCTTATGATCACTAATTAATAATTTATGTGCTAGGATATGTTTTATTGCTACACTCTTGAAATTTTCCCATGAAGTCTGGGATGGATTCAACCAATTTGTAGCAATATACAGCTTCATTAACAAAAAAATATTTACGAGCATGATCCTTTGGGATCTATCCAAATTAGTTAGTGGAATATGCAGAATCATAAACTACCAAGAGAGTGTAGACTGTTGATATCCCATTTTTTGTAGTTGGAATTTCAAAGAATTCCAGAGTTTAAAAATACATTTACAACTCCAGAACATGTGTAAAAGGTCAGCCGTTTGATCTATACAATATGGACATTTGGGTGAGTTTTTTGAGTTAAATTTATGTAAAGTGAGACGCATTTGTTGACTGGGCTAGTCTAGCTGGATACATGTCCATTTTCAGTAGAGGCCCAGGGAGATAAGCTCCAAACATAAAAACATTACAAAAATAGAAATTACGAAATAAAATTACAAAATAGAAATTACATAATAAAAATTCACTACTTACACTGAATAGCTTTCATGTGGAGATATGCTCCAAACATAGCAAAATTACTATATATGATACTTAAAGTTACTAAGGTTCTACTATATAAAAGAATTTAATAGAGTATGGGTTATAATTAAATAAAAAGTTTGTCTAAGAAGAGGAAAAGTAGTTTAGAGTTTTTGCATGGGTGTTAGATATAAGGAGATACAGGTACACTTGTGGTACTAATGTTGCCATTTGTAAGTCAAAGTAGGGGAACTAGAGATGTAGGTAGAGAAAAAAAATACATATGAGGGCTGAATAAAGTTAGCTTCTAGGATTAAAGGTTGAGAGGGGACAAAGCCCAGAAGGAGGGCATATAGCAAGAAGAGAAAGTAATACGAAAAGTAAGGTTTAGTCGGGTTTAGTGCGGGGACAGAGCCAATGATTTTTCATGTGTTCTTTAAGGTGTTTTTGTAGAGAGATGTAGATGAGAGAGATGTGAGTGACATCGGAAGCTTGTTCCATATTTTTCCCACAACGTTGGTAAAAAGGGAGTCTCCAGCTTTGTTATTAGATTTGATATGGGCGATTAGTAGCTTATTAGCTGAACAGAGTGTCGCTAGATTTTTATATGGGGAGATTAAGTTAGAGAGGATTGGAGTATTATTTGGGTGATGAAGGATTTTTAGTGTGATCACTAGTTGATTATACACCAGCTGGTTTTGTAGTTCAGACCACCTGAGTTGTTTAAGGTTGTGACAGTGGTGGGTTCTAAAAGGGGTGACAGTGGTAAATCTTGCTATATTGTTATAGCTAGTTTTGAGCTTATTTAGATTAGATTTCGATAGATTGGTATATATAGGAGAGGCATAGAATAGGGTAGAAGTGAGATGGGTCTGGGCAATGGTGGTTCTAGCTAGAGGTGTGAGGTAAGGTTTAATTCTATACAAGGAGCCAAGTTTTTTATTGACCATCAGTATAGTATTGTTGATACGATCGTCATAGCTGAGGTTATTATCTATAGTAATGCCCAGGAGACATGTAGTAGTATCAGGGGTAATAGTGGTACCATTGTTAGAGGTAATTGTGAAGTGGATGGATGGGGACTTATGGGTGGGAGCAAAGAGTAACAATTTTGTTTTTTTAGGGTTAAGGAGGAGGCAACGGTCAGTAAACCAATTTTCAACAGTGTTAAAAAAGTTCTACTCCAGTCAAAGTACACCAGACTATTTTTTTTTTTTTTTTTTAAACGATAACAAAAAGAAGGAAAAGAGAGCCTCAAAGATACCCGGCTGTCCTTGGGAAGGGAGGGGGGAGGGAAGAACTCTCTAACTTAAACGAGTTCTAAATAAAAGGGGACTATGATAAAAACGAAGTACCCAACAACACGCACAGTGAATAAAACTAAGAAAGGTAAATTATCTAATAGTTTTACGGAGTATAAGAATATATTTCTACACAAAAAATTGAAATATACAAGCCTGAGCTAGAAAATGACACACCTCGCAGCTGAAGCGGCAAACGAGATCTGGGTAGCTGTCGCTAGGCATCATGGGATAAGGGGTAGCCTTGAGCCAGTAAAGAGCTCTCTAGGTAATAAAGATGGCCGAGTTGGAGCCGAGGATCAGCTCCGATCCCAAACAGCAAGAATGAAGGTGAGATAGACAACTTAACATCGTGTCTTTCTCTTTCGGGCCAAAAAGGAAAGAAGCTTCCACTGGAGCATTAAGAAAGGAAGACTTAAAAGGGTCCACAAAGTCACAAAGGCACATCCAGACATGACGTCTCATGACAATGCCTGAACCTGTAGCTCTAGCCCCCCTTCAGTAGCATGGGAAATTAAGCACATGGATGAGTTGGATATGGATTCCAGGGTTGCAAGCTGTGAGGCAACTTTGTCACTTACCTCATCAGAGACTGCTCCTGCTAAGGTTTCGGAGAGTTCTGAGACTAGGTCTCTCTGAATCCTAGTAAGGTGCGACAGATAATTCAAAGACAGAATGGCAAAAGTCGATGAGCAAACACTCGCTTCTCTAACCTGTCCACTGCCAGAGACTCTCTGTTTGGGGGATGGACAGTCTGGGTCTCCTTGGCAAGCTCTTTCTTAGTGACCGCCACCACCATAGCATCTACTGGTAGGACCTTGGACCAATGTGGACTTTCCTCAGGAGGGGATAAAATTTTGTCTGGTCTCCATGGGATTGGTTCAGTGGTATCAGGACTCTTCCATGCCCTCTGTACGACGAGTTGGACTAGCTCGTCTGTAGGCCGGGTCACCCAGGAAGTAGAGGGTCGAGCACAAAAAGCCTGCAAGAATATGGACTCCTCGGAGGAAGGGTTGGTGGGCTTCCACTCTCCCCACTGTTTCAAGATTTCCAGTATGTTTCCAAAGGAGACATCCTCAATGGGCGACCTTGGTGACCCTTCCCTTCATCCCAGTCTGTATCTTCAGTGAGGGACTCCTCAGAGAAGTCCAAGTGCTTCCTCTTGCATGTCCTCTTGTGTGGTACCTCTTCAGTCGGGGGCTTCTGATGAGGACTGCGAAGATGGGGCACCCTGCGGTAGGGTATCCTGAGGGTCCTGTGCTCGATGTCCCGATGCAGTGGCCTGTGTCAACTGCGGCTCAGATGGAGGACATATCTGGTATTACGACGCCAATGGTTTGCCTACAGAGGCAAGGGCCCTCTCCATCTCTTGGAAAGCTGGCTTGCCTGAAGAGGGATGGGAGCCTGGAACCGAGAAGGACAACCTCGGAACTGGGGTCACACCCCACTCCAAAAGGCCCACTCCCAAGGAAGGAGCCCCAAGGAGATTCAGTATTGTCGGGACTCCTGCAACCATAGCAGACTGCACCATGTAAAAAAATAGGTGCCGTACTAGGGGTCATGGTGCCCACATTCCAGTCACAATCCTGAGGATGGCCCAGCCCCAAACGAGCCAGAGACCAAAGGGTCAGCTCCAGAACCACGGTGAGATCCACCAGTGGAACCGAAGAAATGAGAAACAAAAGAGGCACTGGTGCCGAGAACTTTGATACCTGCAAGGAGGTGAAAGGAGGAGAATATGTCGGAGTCCGTGGAGATAAGACTCCCAACTCCAGATGGGAGGGGAGTTTTGGAAGGTGTTGCAATCCCTCTGGCCATCAGCAGCTGATCCACAAGACACACCACATCCAATTCTGAGAGGTTCCAGGTTGATCGGTTTGATATCCCCGACGGGGAATCAGCCTGTTCCAAAACAGGGCTGTACTGCTGCCCAAAGAAGGAGTCCACCATACATGAATATCAGGTCCGAGCAGACTGGCCCATCAGTACCATGGTCTTAAGACCAGCAACATGTGTGGGGAAAGTGTCTGGTACCTGAGTAACTACAGATGGTGTTGAATAGGTTGGAACAGACAGTGGAGGCACAATAGGTGCTGTAGACATCATCAGTGTCATGGTTGGTGCTGAGATCATAATATTTAAAGATGCCATCGAAGTGGAAACCAGTAGCTTAGGTACCAAAGACAGCACAGTGGAGGGCGGTTGAAGCCCTGGAGCTGAAGTGGTCAAAGTCAACTTTGGTATTTTCTGTTGGGGTACATGCTTCTTATCACCAGAAGGTGAGGAAGGAACCAAATGAGGTCTTTTCTTGTGTTCTCTCTTCGGAGGGGAAGAGCCCTTTGACCCAAAATACCCTCTGAGAATGGAGTTTTTAGAAGGCCTTTTAATATAAGCTTGTTCTTTCTTTTGTTCAGGGTATGAGAGCTGAACTCTTTACAAATATCACAGGGAGGCTTCACTGAAAGGTGTGAGACACCCAGACAATAAACACAAGAAAAGTGGGTGTCGGAATTTGCCATTTTGCGACCACACTGGTCGCATTGCTTAAAACCTGTCGTTCCTTTTTTTTCAGACATGGCGGAAAAACAGGTTCAATCCAAAGACTAAATATGAATACACAGTAGAAATACAAAAAAAAACACTATAAACTCTAATAAACACTATACTGAAGGAAAGACAAAGATTTTTTTTAAATACCAATACAGACAGAAAGAAGAGGATGCCAACAATGGTATCAAGATTAAATTTAAACAGGAAGATAGAGAGAGAGAGAGAGAGAGAGAGAGAGAGGAAGGCCTGTACCAACGATGGTACTAAAAATATTACCAAGTTGGTAAGGGAAAAAACATTAAATATGGGTAAAGGTTTAGCGAATAAACAGGGAAGATAGTGATAACAGTAAAAAGGAGAAAAAACGGAGGAAAAGATTTTAGAAATGTCTATTTTCTCAGATACTTAACTGAGAGCTGGCTTGACACGTCTTTATGGCTATGCAGCAAACGAGATCTGAGGTAACAGGGAGAGGGGCACTATGGGTAAAGCTTAGCGTGAGAGATTTTTGGCTGGCACGAGCTTGTTATAAGGCCGACTTGGTTCCGAGGACCCATCAGTAAGGAATGAATGAAGACTAACAACATCAGATTTATTTTTTTGAGCTGGGATGCAGGATCTGAATTGCCTAGCCATATTAAGGCCTTATCAGGTTTAATTCTGTTGGCTACCTAAAAAGCAATTACTAAAAAATGCAAATCAAAGTCTACACCAACTGTATTTGAGGCACTGATTATAATAAGAGATAAAATAGCTTCAAAAGGGATCTTTAGAAAGGGGAAGGGGCAAATTGCATAGAAGTAAATGGAAATTGTGGGAATGATGCATGAATAATAATGTTCAGGAGGAGGAGTGATGTTGAAGGGAAGGTAGGAATTCAGCAATTTTGTGCAATGTTGAACTAGTGATAGCAGCAAAGAAAATATATGTGACTTATCCTGCACATCATTGGAAAATGTTAAAATTAGAAGTTATGTACTTACCATAACTTGGTATCTAGGTTGTCCACTTTCATTCATCCTCACTACTGGGTCCTGGATCTGTCCTCAGATCCAGTCCGGCCTTTCCATTGACTGATGCCTTGTGTCTCCCACCTTCCATAATACCCTGCATCTCCACTGACTCCTCAGATAGAGTTTGCTGAACCAACAAAAGGAATAATATATATATATATATATATATATATGTGTGTGTGTGTGTGTGTGTGTGTGTGTGTATATATATATATATATATATATATATATATATATATATATATATATATATATATATATATATATGTACATACACACACTTAAATATATATATATATATATATATATATATATATATATATATATATTTATATATATATATATATACACACATATACGTATATTGGTATTTAAACAATGCCAAAGGAAAACCAAGAATATTGCCCAACCTGGAACTCAAGGCTAGGAATCTGTGGATTCCTGCATCTTCCAGGTATTTCCAGATCAAAAGAAGGGGGAAGGTTGGGTGGGATGTGAGGACAAATGAAAGAGGACAACCTAGATACCAAGTAAGGGTAAGCATATAACTTCTAAATCTAATGTTATTCCTTTCATTCATCCTTACTTCTGGGTCAGAATCCCCAGCTACATAACTTCTTGGGCAGCCCCTATGGAAGGACAGGCCTGAGCACTGTGGAGTTGAAGGATGCTCTACTTCTGGTGGCTATGTCTAACTTATAATGAGAAACAAAGGTGTGGTAAGTGTACCAAGTTGCTGCAGCACACATTTCGTCAATAGAAGTTCTGGCTGAAAAAGCAGAAGAAGTGGACATCAACCTGGTAAAATGTGTTTTTGGAGAAAAAGGAAGCTTTATCCCTTTCAAGGAATAAATGGCAGTAATACAGTTGGTAATCCATTTTTGCCAAAGTTACTTTAGACACTCCTCTGCCTAAATGGCTGGGTGAAAAGGAGATGAATAACTGCTCAGATTTTCTGAATTCCTTTGTTCTGTGCAGAAAAAAACACAATTGCCTATGAACATCAAGTAAATGTAGCATGTATTCACCTTTGTTAGAATAATTAGGGAAAAAGACTAGAAGATGGATTGGTTAATGTTTGCTCCTTTAGCAAAAAGGAAGGTTTTGTCTTCAGAGAAACTCTGTCTTTGAAGAAGGTTATATACGGTGGTTTAGAAGATCAAGCTTGAAGTTCTAATACTCTTTTAGTGGAGGTAATGGCCACTAAAAGATGGTCTTACAAGACAAGGACTTTATATCACAGGAGTCAGCTGGCTCAAAAGGTTTTTGGATGAGGCCTTGTAAAATCAAAGTCAGGTCCCATGGTGGGGAAGGATCCTTAATTGGGGGCCTGAGCAAGAATAATCCCTTCATAAAGGACTTGCACAATCTGGTTGCTGAGATGGGAACCATATCCTTTGTCATGTGAAAACTGGCAACTGCAGCCAGTTGCAACTTAATCGTGGAGAAACTGGCACCCTGTTGAAAAAGCAAGCTCAGGAAAAGAACAGCTGAAACTGGAGCTGAAAAAGGATCAATATTCCTGTCTACACCCCAAAAGTTATGGTGCACTGTGACATGAGTATTATTTATGTTATGGAATGGGGAAGCTAGCCTGGATTGTCTCAAAATCATTGGAAGAAGAGGAACCAAGCGGTCAGTCTTAGGGATTTGAGGTTGGGAGTGTAGTGCTCTGAATTGTTCTGTTCTGTTGGGTGAGAAATCAGGTCTGTATGTATATAGATATATATACATATATATATATATATACATATATATATATATATATATATATATATATATATATATATATATATATATAAATAAAAGACCTATATCTATGTACATACATGTACGCACACACACACACACACACACACACACACACACACACACGCGTGCACACACATACACACACACACATATGTAGAGAGAAGGTGCATAGTTTGCTAAGCTATAAAACTTTCTGTTTTTTTTTTATTTCCCCTTTGGAATGTCTTGGTACATATATTAATTTGTATGGCACATAGTGCTGCCGTGCTTTGATTGTCATCTGAACTTCTGCACCTTGGGTGCCATCCCCTGTAACACTAGCCACTCCATATACCAGTGAAATGAAAGGCACACAGTGCATCTGTTCTGTGCAGTTTCCATTTAATTGCTGTGTGTACTGCAGTTCTAAAGATCACATCTTTCAGCACTCTTCGTAAGAAACCATCTGTTCTCAAGAGTATGCATTGCAGATAGCATTTCTAAATACGGCCAATTGTGTGCACTTCCAACATATTAGACAGCAGTTCTCTTCGAATATTATGTGTTAAGACTTTTCTCTCCATTTTATAACATACTGATGTAATGAGGCGTGAATGATATCTCTGAATTCAGCTACCTCTCAAATGTACAGGTACTAACACAACGAAGCTTAAGTTATTTGAGAAATGTATTTTAACAAACAAACTTATGCACAAATTTGTCGTGTGCAAAATCAATGAAGTCAGAAGGAAAGAAAGGTTAATGGAAGTGTACATTGGATAAGAAAAGATTTTGTAAATATATACAAACAGGAATTGTACCTCAGCTCCCATGTTGCTTAGAAGAAACTGCAGAGAATTATGAACAATTTTAAAGAATCCATCCACAAGCATTTTATCAATATGGTCTAAGTATGCGCTCCATGTAACAGCAGTTTCATCCACATTCAAAAGAGTTATATTTTCCTGCAAAGAATATACAAAAATATCATTACCGTCAGCTCTCCTTCTTTAAAGAAGACTATAGTACACTACACCATATCTTCAATATTTTCAAGAATGAGTTCATAGTGGTTTATTACTCACTTGCATACCTCTCAACCTCTTGGAGCAACAAATCTGGACAAAGCCATAAATTATGGGGGACAAAGTCCCCAAAACAGGGACAATTTTACATATTGTTCTTACAAACTTCAAAAATTGATACAATAACAGGTTTTCCAATAGTTTGAATTTTGTGAAAGGTTTTAAGTCTGAAACGCAAACACCTGCCATTATTTTCTGACTTCAAACCTCAATGATTTGCAAATGATTTGCCACAAAACACATATTGTATGATGAACAGGCCAATACTAACAAAATCTGGGCATTCTGATCAACTGAGAGGTATGCTCACCTGTATTAATAAAGCTTATGGTCTTGTTCCTTCAGCAAAACTACAACAACCCTGGTATGCTATCACCTATCATAATTAAGAATGGTTTAAAAAATCTCATTTATAAAAATACATACATACATTCATACATGGGGGAACATAACTGAGTGAAAGACATTTCTGCATAGTTCTTATGAAGTATAGATGTTAGAGGAACAGGTCTGAGAACACAGTTATTTATGCCTCAGCAAGCTGCTGCTACCTTACACTGATTTCTTCATGTGGCATAATGTCATGTGTTCCCTGTGTTGGGAAATGTGCAGCTTTATACATGAGTGACTGTGAAGCCTATAAAAGGTGCTAAATCCTCTGCTCCACTGATGCTGAGTTTCTATCCTTAGCCATAAAATCAACAGCTTGCATTCATCCAGGGAAATGAGGAATGTGTGTATCAGAAAGGAAGGTGAGTGACATTTTGACAGTCTTTTCTTCTCAGAGGGAACGGTTGGGTTTTGTCACCTGCAGGCATGACACCTGGTAATGGGTAAAGTCTAGTTCTTGGTGTGCAGACAAAATCAAGGTCTGAATGGCAAACAGGCACTGCCTTTCTGGCCAGTGTGAGTAAACGCAATATGTACCCACATGTAAGGGCGGGGCAGCAGGTACAATGCACTCAGATTTTACAACTGAATCCCACCAGAAATTTGTTTTCAAAATGTATATGAAAAAGAAGTTATGTACTCACCATAACGTTCCATCTGAGTAGTTAACACTTCATTTTTCTGCAACCTGTAGGTATTCGGATCCATATCGGATCTGAGCCGGCAACTTTTCAAGCATCTGCTCTGAGCTCTAAGCTCCTCCCCCTTACCCATAACCCATCACCATCTCCTACCTTCCCTCAGATTGAGTTTGCCACGACACAACCAGTTAGCAACTCAACTATATAATAAACCTTGAACAGGTTCGGGGGAAGGAGGGTGGGATGGTTGCAGAAAAATGAAGTGTAGCTACTCAGATAGAACTTTATGTTGAGTACGTAACTTCTTTATCTGAAGTAGTTAACTTCATTTTATCTGCAACCTGTGGGACAGAGTCCCCAGCAACTTAAACTCCTGGGAGGCCCTCATGGAAGGATATTCCTGAACACCGTAGAGCCGAAGGATGCTCTCCCTCTGGAGATCAAATCCAATTTATAATGGGAAATGAAGGTATGTGACCTTGCCCAGGTTGCTGCTGCACAAATATCATCCAGTGGAACCCTAGACCAAAATGCAGCAGAAATCGCCATAGATCTGGTAGAATGAGATTTAACAGGACCAGGTGGGGACAGACCTTTGTCTTTATAAATTTGCAAAATACATTGTGTAATCCATCTACCTAAGGAAACCTTGGAGATGGCTTTGCCAAGAAAAGGTTTAGAAAAGGACACAAATAACGGCTCATACTTGGGCTTTGTTCTGTGTAAATAAAAATGAAGCTGTCTATGAACATCTAGAAAATCCAGCTTATATTCACCCTTGTTCTGAAAATTTGGAAAGAAAACAGGCAGGTTAATTATTTGATTAATGTTTAACTCAGAAGCTACTTTTGGTAAGAAGGAAGGGTTCGTGTGGAGAGAAACCCTGTCCTTATGGAAGATCAAGTAAAGGGGCACGGCAGACAAAGCTTGAATCTCAGAAACCCTCCTAGCAGACGTAATGGCCACTAAGAAGGCTGTCTTCTAGGATAAGAAAGTACAGTTGTGTACAAAAACCATAAATGTAGATGTTTGAGTGTATTCACTGTTGCAGTCATTACATTTGGGTTATCTGCCTGCAGGTAGCCCTCAGCCGGCCTGAATACCAGAGTCTTGGATTCCTGCATCAGATGCTGTCTCTTCTTCCATGATGTCAGGACATCAGGGGTATAAAACATGCAGCCGATGCCATTACATAAGTTTTTCTTGACCCAGATGTCAGATGCCCCCATAATGGGAAGCAATTATATGTTAAGTTACACCTCCAACAAAAAGCAAATACACCAGAAAGGCAACAAAGGACAAAGACTATGGTGTAGGTAAACCGGTCCTCCAAAAAATAAATCATACAATATCACAGTCAAAGGAGGCAGCGGAACACAGCAGTAAAATTCAAGAACTTAATCCCAGAACAAACAGTAAGCGCTTTCGCAGCAACAGCTGCTTCATTAGACAAATAAAGATCCAAACTGTAGTACTTTTAAATAGCAAAGCAGCCAATAAGCATGCAAAAACAATTAGGAATTAACAAGAGCCCTCAAAGCCACACCAGAAAATGCAGCTCAAAGCTCATTGTATAAATACAAAAACATTTCATTCATAAAAACATATAAAGCATTTCATTCAACAGCCAAAACATGCAGCTCAGAACTCATTATATAAACATGAAAACATTTCATACTTAAAAGCATATAGAACATTCCATTCATAAAAACATTATAAAAATACTGAACACAATTAATATCTATCTGGCTAAGGGCCTATTCATTAAAACTGGTTTAATAGAAAATTTATCATTGAGGCCTTTCCCCATATTAGCTTTCATTCTAATAATCCAGTTCAATTCTTTGCTTTCTACCTTAGTTCTATGTGCCCCCCCCCCCCCTTTATACCCACACTGACTGTTTCAACAACCATAAACTTAAAATTGTGCTGAGCACCTAGTAACATGATGTGCTTAGATAAAGCTTTAGTCTCAGCTCTCCTGGAGATATCATATTGATGCTCCCTCATCCTGTCTCATAGCCTGTGTGTTGTCATCCCAATGTAGAAACAGTAACAAACCGTGCAGTAGGCTAAATAAACTAGATTCACTGTGTTACAGTTAGCTCTGGCTCTGAAAAACATCTTTTTATGCATATCTGGATGTTCAAATGCAGCACTACTGTCAATCAAATGACAGTAGTTAGATGCCCAACAAGGAAATGTACCAATATTAAGCTGTGTATCAGTATTGGAGTTAAACTTTGGATAACATAGCAATTTCTTAAGTGATCTCTTATTCTTATAAATATAGCTCAGGGCTTCTCCTACTATTGATTCCACTCTCTCATTAGATCTAAGTATGTCCCAGTGTTTAGCATAGATGTCCTCCAACAATATAATGTTGCTGGCATAAGTAAATGGTACTCTCAGTTTACAGTTGGTCACTTTCTGTTTGCAAAATTGAGTGGGTGAAGAGAAATATGGCTTACCTTCCTGAGTTCTAGATGTATATGCTCGAGCTGTAACTGAGCTGATTTCTTTCTTATTATAACCCCTCTCAAGGAATCGCTGTTCCATATGTTTCAATTCACAAGAGAAGGTGGAGTCATCTGCTGTCAGTCTGGATGTTCTTAACATCTGTGCTGTCACAACATTATTAAAAATGTGCCCGGGATGCATACTCTGTCTGTGGACAAACATATTCCTATGGCAACTTTTCCTATAGATTTCATAAGTAAAAGTGCCATCAAGTCCCCTGGCAATCCTAACATCAAGAAAATCCATACTTACAGTAGAGCTACTGGCAGTCAAACTAAGAAAGTCAGTACTACTGTTAAGTTGACCAATGTATTGAGACAGCTCATCACCAGTACCCTCCCACAGGGGGAAAAGATCATCAACAAATCTCCTGTAAAAAAACAACCTGTCCAGGCTTGAGCTGAGGTATGCTATGCATTTCCTCCCATTTTGCCATAACGAGGTTGGCGTAGCTATTGGCACAAGAGGTGCCCATAGCTACGCCATCTCTTTGTTTAAAAATACCTTCTTCAAACATAAAAATGTTATTATCAAGAATAATTTCCATAAGCATACACAGTAAATCTATCTTATGGATCTCATAAGTGCCATCTTGCTTTAGATAGTCTCCCAACATCTCTTTCCCTGTGTTGTTGGGTATGCACGTAAAAAGGGATTTCACATCTAATGCTATCATAATGCAACCAGCAACAGGTGGTTTAACTTGTATGTGAGCAAGTAAGTCCCTAAGGAACTGTTCAGTATCCTTTAAAATATAACAATTCTTAGCTAAGATTGGTTTCAAATGTTGTTCAACATAGATGGAAAGGGGTCAGTGCACCATCCCCTTCCAGCTACTATTGGTCTCATAGGGGGTTTACTGGCATGCTTATGTATTTTAGGGAGGCCCTGTATAGTAGACAAAGTTGGTTCTTGTATAATAAAATAATTAAAAAGATCAAACCTAATATGTCCAAGCTGCAGACATTCAACAATTCATTATACACTCTACTAATAAACTGTTCAACCTGTTGCATTGTAAATGGAATATAAATTAATGGATCATTGAGCATGGTATACATTGCATCCTTGTAAAATGTATAATCCATAACTACAAGACATCCACCTTTGTCTGCTGGTCTAAAGCTCAAGGTAGAATCCTGACACAATTGTTCTAAAGCTAACCTCTCGTTAACTGACATGTTGCAAAAAGTCTTTGTACTGCTATTATTTTCATACAATGCATAAATGTCCCTAATGCATGCTTTTTCAAAAACTTCAATAGCATCAACTGTAGGCGGTATAAAGCAACTAGTTTTCCTAAAAATATTAGCATTATTATTACTAGTGCCATGTGAATCATTAAAAAACATCTTTAAACTGACATTTCTAGTAAAAGTCTTAAGTTCTATAATGTTTTCAGTTAGTCTCATTTTCGTAGCTGGTATGAAACTCATACCTTTGTTTAGAAGGTTCATTTCAATGGCCGTTAGTCTATGACTAGATAAATTCCAAACTAGCGTTGTTCCCACATCTTTTTCAATGTTAACGTAGTCCCTTCCTTGGCTGATGCCTTCCTCTTGAATCGTGCTCTCCCCAAAGGTCGTTCGTAAAAATTAGACGTACGAATGGGAAGAGGATTAGATAACAAGCCATTTGGATTAAACGGCACAGTTGGAGCACAAGTAGTTGCCACTATATGGGAAGAATCCTTCCTTCGTGCTCCATTATCCAACACACTGGCTGAATTAGTGCTGATATCATCCGCAGGCAAGCCTCCCTCACGCTATGTTCAGTATGTGGTTTCTCATTAACCAGAAAGCTCAAATACACCAAATGAGAAGGAAAGGTAGAGCCAAGAGAAGTCAGGGGGCTGGAGGGAGGGTAACCAGGACTGCAACAATGAATACACTCAAACATCTACATTTATGGTAAGTGTACACAACTGTACTATGTTCTTCATGTTTCAATGTTGCAGTCATTACATTTGGGTAAATTCCCAAAGCTAAGGAAGGGAGGAGGAAGTTAGAGAGCATTAGGAGCAGCTATTAAGCCCAGCAATACTGCAATAGCAAAACCAGCTCTGGATTTAGAAAAAATAGGCATGTGGTAATGCTTGGAGAAGGTATGAACAGAGCTCCAGGTAGCAGCTTCTAGGATGTCCCTGGTAGGGAGCCCTCTGAGAAAGGGTGTAGAGGTAGATGCAGCCCTGGTGGAATGTGATCGTATGTGGGGTAGATTTTCCATGGTGCTTATAGAAGAAATGAATGCAATGGGCTATCTATTTAGAAATGGTTTGCTTTGAAATGGCCTTCCCCTCTGCCCCTGCAGCAAAGCCAACTAGCAGCTGTTCAGATTTTCTGAGAGGCTTAGTCCTGGCCAAATAAAATCTAAGTTGTCTGTACACATTCAAAGAGTGCAGAATTTGTTCTCCTTTGTTTTGTGGATTAGGGAAAAAAGATAGGCAAATGAATGGAATGATTTAGGGTCACACTAGATACCACCTTGGGCATAAAGGAAGGATTAGTCCTGAGGGAAACCTCTGTCTGCATGGAAGATAATGAAGGGCTCCACTGCCATGAGCGCCTGTAATTCAGACACTCTTCTTGCTGAAGTGATGGCTAGAAGGAAGGCTGTTTTCCAAGAAAAGAATTTCAACTCTGCAGTTGCATCTGGTTCAAATGGAGGGAAAGTGAGCTTTTCCAATACAAAGTTAAGGTCCCAGGCTGGTGTAGGGGCTCACCTGGGGTGTCTTAAATTTTTAGCCGCTCTGAGGAATTGCCTTAACAGGGGGTGAGAGAAGAGGGGAGGTTCAGTATTATAATGTGCTGAAATTGCAGAGGCATGCATTTTAATTGACGAGAAGGATAAGCCCTTGTGGAGCATTTATGTTAAGTACTGAAGAATATGAGGTAAACTGGGCACCGTAGTGCCCATAACCTGGGTATGGCTCCAGGAACAGTATTTATTCCACTTTTCAGCATATGATTTTCTAGTACTAGGTCTCCTTGCTTCCAGAATGACCTCTAGCACCTGCTTACTGAGGGATGCTACTGGAGAGCTCAAGGAATTAGACAGGCTGCAAGATTCAGGGCTTGAAGCTGAGGGTGCAGAATCTGGCCCACCTGCTGGGACAGCAGGGAAGGTGTCTGAGGTAGGTGCCATGGATCCAGCATTATCATGCTGAGCAAGATGGGGTACCAGTGCTGGCGAGGCCAGTTTGGTACAATAAGAATTGTCCTTGGTTTGTCCTGTTTGATCTTTAGCAGAACCTTCGAGAGGAGAAGCAGAGGGGGAAAGGCATAAACCGAGAGGCCTTCCCAGGTAAAGGACAGGGCATCCACTTTCCAAGCTTGACTGTGAGGAGTCCTGGTGCAGAATTTGTCCAATTGATAGTTCTGGTGGGAGGCAAACAGGTCTAGCTCTAGAGTCCCCCATTTGTTCCTCAAGAAGTTGAATATTTTTGGCTCCAGTTTCCATTCGTGTGGGTTCATGAGATTTCTGCTTAGGTCGTCTGCCAATGAATTTAGATTGCCTGGCAGGAATTGAGCTTGTAGGTGCACTTGGTAGCTCAAGGCTGTGTTCCACAGAGCCATGGCTAGTCTGCAGAGAGGGTACGAGTGGGTTCCCCCCTGCTTGCTTATGTACCACATAACTGTGGTATTGTCTGTCTTTACCAATAATTGTCCTGGAAGGATCTGGTCCTTGAAGGCTGTCAGGGAATTCTGTACAGCTAACACTTCTTTTTGGCTGATATGCAGGTGCATCGGACTAGGGTTCCATTTGCCCTGAATGCACTGCCCTGCCAAGTGAGCCCCCTATGCATAGTCTGATGCATCTGTAGTTAGGGTTTGGGCGGCAAGGGGTAGACTGAAAGGGAGCCCCTTGTTGAGGTGGCAGGCCTCTGCCCACCAAAGGAACTCTGTCTTTATACAAGGAATGATAGGAATTATTGATTTCAGGTCCTGAGAATGTTGAAACCATAGGCTTTTAAGATACCACTGTAGTTTCCTCACATGCAGTCTTGCATATGGAATTAGTAGAATGCAAGACGCCATGAACCCCAGGGCTTTGCAGGATTTTCATTGCAGATAGCTGGGTCTTTGTGGCCAGTAGTTTGAAGTAAGCTGTCAAATAAACTTGTTTCTCTGGCATGAGGGCTTGCTCCCAGGAATACAATCTGTTGGAAAGGTACTAGATGAGATTTCTTTTCGTTTATGGTGCACCCCAGTGAGGTTAGAAGTTTCTTTACAAATGCCAGATAGTTTAATAGCATGTCCTGGCTTTCTGCCTAAATCAGACAATCGTCCAGGTGTGGGTATATTTGAATATTTCTCTGCGTATATGTGGGTATATTTGAATATTTCCCTTTGTGAATAACCTGGGTGCAGTAGATAAGCCAAAGGGAAGTGCAGAGAACTGACAGTGTATACACCTTCAGAATCCGGTGCCTGCACAGTGGCTCTGGACCCATCCAAGGTAGAGACATTGACAGGTTCCATAGTCGAAGAAGCATCTCGCGGCATACCGGACTCCGAATGGGTCTCAGTAGAGGCCTGCGAATCTGAAGTAGCAGGTATCAGGGGCTGCGAAAGCACCTCACTGAGTACCGGCGAACTGGCGACTAGCATAACAGAAGCGTCATCGGAAGTTTTGGACATATGCGGTCTGTCTCTATCTTTATCTTTATATTTTTCGGAATATCAGTAGTCGGGTGGCTTACCGAAGCCATTTCTGGATAGTTAAACCGAGTGCCAAAATAATTTGCTGCGAAAATAGACCAACAACGAATAGTTCGGGGGTTGAATAAAGCACAAAACCGACAGCGAAGGATGCCGTGGTCTGGGCCTAAATAAGGAATGCAGTACGAATGAAAATCTTTATGAAGTATTTGCTTTCCATAAGTAAGACAATTGTTAACTTTTACTGACATCGGTTAAGAGCAAGAAAAAGGATCCCCAACGGGGTACTTAGCTTTTTTTGAAGACTTCAGTTTCTGAAACTCGAAAATGAAAATTTCAGGAGTCGGCCGATCGGCACTTGTAAACTGCTTCTACTTCGGGCACCGCACGGCAAGAAAGACTGATGTAATGGCGTCGGCTGCATGTTTTATACCTCTGACGACCTGACGTCATAGAAGAAGAGACAGCATCAACGCAGGAATCCAAGACTTTGGTATTCAGACTGGCTGAGGGCTACCTGTGGGCAGATAACCCAAATGTAATGACTGCAACAGTGAAACACGAAGAACATCTTCAAATCTACTGCTGTTGCAGGTTCAAAGGGGGGAGCAACTAAAGCCTGCAGAACCAAGGTAAGGTCCCAAGAAGAAACAGAGTCCTTAACTGGAGGATACAAAAGAAAGGTGCCTTTAAGAAAAGCCTTACACAGTCTAGAAGAGGCCAGGGCATTCATGTTTTCACCAACATGGAAATTCGAGATAGCTGCCAGCTGCACTTTCACCATGGAGGAACTAGACCCTTGTTGAAAAATATTGGCTAAGAAATCCAACACTGCAGGAACAGGGGCTTTAACGGGATCCAGGTTCCTCTGAAAAGTCCAAATAGAAAACCGTTTCCATTTATTGTGGTAAATCTTCCTAGTGGAGGCCTTATGGGACACCACCAGAATAGTTTTTACTGAAGATGAAAGACCGGGAGTCCTGGCAATCAAGGGAACTGAAGCAACCAAGCTGTCAGCTGGAGGCTGTTCAGGTTGGGCGGACAAGTGCCCGAGGGATGGGAAATTAGATATGGACAGGGATCCAGAATTCAAGGAGGAGCTAGAACATGAGACCAAAGGAAGGGGAACCACACCTGACGAGGCCAGAATGGGGCAATGAGGATCAATTTGCACCCCAGTCGGCAAGCTTTCTGAAGAAACTTCGGAATGAGAGCTAACAGGGATAAGCATACAGTAACCTGGGAGTCCAAGCAAGGACTACAGTGTCTCTGGGGGGATCCCCTGGTGAGGGGATCAGAGGGAAGAACTCACTGCACTTTGCGTTGGAAGGAGATGCGAAGAGATCGCAGCAAGGCTGACTCCATGCAAGGAAGATCTGCTCTACTATCAATTGTTTTAGAGACCATTCGTATGGCACTAGAATAGCCCGACTCAATCTGTCTGCTAAAATGTTGGAGCGTCCCAGGATGTGCTTTGCAATCAAAAATCGACTGGTGGAGATTGCCCACACCCACCTTCTCATGGCCTCACGTCACAGAGGGTATGATCTGGTTCCTCCCTGTTTGTTGATGTATCAGACAACCGACTGACTGAATTGCAATAGTCCCTGGAGGAAGGACAGTGTGAAAGGCTTGCAACGCTAAAAGCACTGCTCTCATCTCCAGAACACTGATGTGCAATCTGGTCTTGATGTGGGACCACGTGCCTTGGATCGTGCTCCCCAGGTAATGCCTCCCCCACCCAAGCTGGGAGGCATCCGTGGTCACTGTGGCTTGGGCTCTGGGTGAAACAAATGGGCGTCCTGCTAAGATCTCCGGTGACTGGAGCCACCAGAGAAGCGACGCCCTGCAGTCTTTGCTGATTTGAATCGGATATTCCATGGGGAGATCTAGCCAAGACCACTGTACGGCCTGAGTCCATTGAACACACATGTGAAGATGCGCACAGGGGATGATCGAGATTGCTGCCACCATAGAGCCTAAGGCTTGGGGAACGTCGCCCGCCTTTGGTTGCCTGGGGCCAAGAACCACTGATATATGGGCCCGCAGGCTCTGGACCATGTCTGGAGTTAGGAAGACTTTCAATTGAAGGGTGTCCAGCTGTGCCCCCATAAAGTCCAAGATCTGCACTGGATCAAAGAGGGACTTGGAAACATTGATAGTGATCCCTAGCTGGTTTGCAAGATGAAGTAAGGAGTCTCTGGCTATGCAAAGAAGATGCTTGGTGGAAGCAGCGAGGAGCCAGCCATCTAGGTAAGGGAATACCTGAATTCCCTGAAGCCTTAGGTGAGCTGCTACGACTGCCATTACCTTGGTAAACACTCTGAGGGCTGTGGTGAGACCAAATGGTAGGGCTCTGAAATGGAAATGATTGGCTCCTAGCTGGAAGTGAAGGAATCTCGTAAAGCTTCTGCAAATCTTGATGTGGTAGTAAGCGTCCTGGAGGTCTATTGAGCACATCCAGTCACATTCTCGAAGGTAAGGTAGAATGGACTGTATGGTGACCATCCGGAATTTCTGCTTGGCTACCACCAGGTTCAAGGTGGACAGGTCCAAGATGGGCGTGAGGTCCCCCATCTTTTCTGGCACTAAAGAGAACCTGGAGTAAATGCCTAATCCTGACAGATCTGGGGGGACCGGTTCGATGGCTCATTTGCAAAGCAGCTTGGAAATCTCTAGCGCTGCTGCCGCCTCCCTCTGAGCAGGTGGGACATCTGAGAGGCGCTTTGGTTGGACTGGAGGGGTAACAAATGTGATGGTGTAGCCTCTGGATATTATTTGAAGCACCCAACGATCTGCAGTTATGGACTCCCAAGCCGTTGGATGCAATGCTAATCATCCCCCAACTGGTCCAGAGTAGGACAGTCGGGCAACCCCTCAAGGCTGCTGCATGGGCCTGTCCGAGAAGGTCTCCCTAGACCCAAAGTTCCTCGGCCCCCCCCCCTGCCTCTGGGGCAGCATCTGTCCTGACCCCCTCTGCCTCTAGGGGACGAGTTGTCCTGGGAGTCCCGGGAAAACTGTGATTTTTGGCACCACATCTTCATTTGCCCTCTCTGATTCCTAGAAAAGGATCTTTGAGGGCTAGAGAAGCGGACTCCAATGGTAGACAAAGTCTTTCCATCCTTTTCGCTCTGGACCAGAGTGTGAAGTACTGTCTTCCCAAAAAGGGAAGAACCATCAAAGGGAGCATTTGTGAAAGACGTCTTGAAGGGGTCTGTGAATTGACACAGTCTGAGCCAAGTGTGTCGCCTCATAGTCACGCCGGTCCCAGCTGCCCTACTGCTCCTTCCATAGCATGGGAAAGGAGACGCATAGACGTGTTCGATACTGATTTTAGAGTCAACATTTTCGCGGAGAACAAATGCTTGTCTGGCGACAAAGACTCTGGTGTGACTCAGCGAACACCGTGACTAGGTCTCGCTGCAGTCGAATAACGTGTGCCAAATAGTTCAGCGCTCGGATGGAAAACGTCGCTGAAGAAAACACTCGCTTCCCAAATCGATCCACCGCACTGGACTCCTTGTCCGGAGGGTGGACCGAGGAACTCTACTGTGCCGCAACCACGATAGCATCCACCGGGGATCCTTTGTACCAGGCCTGTCTGTTTGAGGGTGGACAGAGAATCCTGTCCGGGCATTTTGATATCGGCTCTATGGTGTCAGGCTCCTTCCATGCCCATATGGTGATAAGATCCACTAAGGGATCCGCAGGAGGGGACACCCAGGATGTAGATGGGCCCATGCCAAAAGCCTCCAGGAACACTGACTCATCCGTAGAAGGTTTTGGGGCTGACCAACCTCCCCTCTGGCGGAGGATCTCCATGATGTCTCCAAAACTGACATCCTCAGGAGGTGTGACCTGGGGGCACCTTCTCCTTCATCTAAATCAGTGTCTTCTGTTAAGGACTCGGGGGAGTCCAGGTGCCTCCTTTTACACGTGTGCTTACGGGGACCTTCTTCGGTGAGACTCCCTGAAGAGGGCTCGGTGGACTCCTCCAGGGGAACTGCCTGGGGGTCCTCTAGCACAGCCTGTCCCTGCGGCAAGCTGAAGGGAGTCATAACCGAATCCAGGGGAGTCTGAGCGAAAACCAAGGAAATAGGCTGGGGTCTTGATCCTTGGGAGAGAACCCTCTCCACCACGTCGAACGGCAATGGTGAGCATTAGCACTCAACAAGGAGGAAGCTCCCCCAGGGTCCACCGTGAGGATCATGGCTGAGGCAAGAGTAGCCAGAGCTCTGAAGGAATGGCTCGGATCCGACAAAGGCAGAGCCAAAGACACCTCCATTCCTTGGATCCGACTCCCCATCATTGGCCCTGAGAGTTGCTCAGATCCAAACTGGTCTGATCTGAGGAACTCAAGGTGATCGCCGGAGTCGAGGTTGGTGGAACCGTCGGCGCCGAACCCCCAGCTCCGAGGATCCTCGGATCCATAAACCCCGAAGCCGCAGGCTGGATCAGGGAAGGAGAAACTGGATGAAAGAAGGGCATGGAGGTCCACCCTCCAGAGGGAGAGGAGCCTGGCAAGACTCCCATCTGGATTTGGATCCGAATAAATTTCTTCATCATCCTGTCCATTTCCAATTCCAATAGACTCTGAGTCGAGTGCGAGGAGGTGACCGACTTGGCTCTGGCTGGTCTTTGCGACAACCTAGATGAAGGCCTTGGATCCAAGGGCTCCGTCGGCTCCGGGGAGAACCTCAGGCAGAGGAGCCAAGGAGGTGCAGGTCTAGACACTTTAGAAGGTGGGCTAGGGAAGGGCTCCCGCTGTGCAGACTGCTTACGGGGCCTATCCCCCCTCTTGTCTCTGTCCTTGTTTTTCCTGTCTTTTCCTTTGGCCTCCCCTTCAACAGGTCTAGTGGGAGGGTGAGTCCCATCCTGATGGGGAGGTTGAGCAACTGCTGGAGGAGCTGAGGCCGATGAGTCCAGAGAGGAAACAGGTAAAAGACCTTTCACAACCAGTTTGGCCTTCCTTCCTTTCAAGGCCCTGGGGTTAAATCTGGAGCACACGCTGCACAGAACAGATAGATGGGGAACACCCAGGCAAACAACACACAGAGTGTGACCATCGGCCGGTGAAAGCTTATGGCCACACTCTGTGCATTTCTTGAAAGTGGGTTTTGGCTGATCAGCCATACTAAGAACACAGCAGCCAACCTACCTATGACTGACACTCTAAACATGCACACCTAAGGGGTAGAGAGGGCCTGAACAAGACTACTTTACAACAAACACATTTTTTTTTTTTAATATATATATAACCGACGAACAGCGATTGGGGGAGGAATAGGGAACTAAAGACAACACACTCTCACTATCTGGAGAAAAAACTATCAAAAAGTCACTTACTAACAACCCAACACTTGGAGCTACAGAGATCACGATGCTGATGCATGAAGCGGCAAACAAGATCTGGGGGAGGGTAGGAGATGGCGATGGGTTATGGTTAAGGGGCAGAGCTTGGAACTCTGAGCAGATGCTTGAAAAGTTGCCGGCTCATATCTGATATGGATCCGAATACCCACAGGTTGCAGATAAAACGAAGTTAACTACTTCAGATCAAAGTTTTTCCTTTAGGAAGAACAGCTAAATTTGCAGTGAGTGATGGACAAAATGAATATCAACAAGCAGTGTGAATTACAAAATGCAGCAGACCACCAGCCTCATAAATAATATGATTTTACACAATAAGAAAAAAAAAATGCATACTTTTCTCAAATAATCACAAGGAATGTCAAAATAAAGCACTTTTAAGCATAGCCTTATACAATGGGGCAGTCTCTCTCTATGGAGCCTCTTAGTAACTCTTTTTCTTCTGGTTTTCCTTGGGCAAGAAAGATGTCCTGCTCATTACTGCTTACAGTCTATATTACAAGTTGGTATAGTGCTATTGCAGGCACAAAATCTAACCCCAGAGGAAGTGCCAATGACTCTGAACTGGTTGATTTTAGCCATTCTTTTTGTATGTAATAACTGCCTTCATTAACCAAAAAAAAAAACAAAAAAAAAAAAAAAAAACATGGTAACCCCCTCTAAGTAATACATCAGGGTCCCATCCATTCATAAAGAAATAATAAGAAGTTATGTTCCTACCATAACGTTCCATGTTAGTTGTCTTCTCTCGCCTTCTTTCTTGCTTGATGGGTTCGGAGCCGATCCCTCGGCTCCGACTCGGCACTTGCTTTAGCTCGAGAACTCCTTTTACCAGCTCGAGGCAGCCCCATATCCCATGATGCAAGGCAGTAAGTACCCAGATCTCGTTTGTTGACAAAGGGCAATAACACCAAGCATAAAATACTTCCCAAAGGAAGAAGAAACTTACAGATGGAAAAGGACCAGGCTAGAATGGTCTTTAGCATAATAGTTTCTTGTACAAGGTCTGTCCAGGCCAGGGGGAAGGAGGGAGGGTCAAGAAAGAAGGCGAGAAGACAACTAACATGGAACGTTATGGTAGGAACATAACTTCTTAATGTTAAGTTGTCAATCTCGCCTTCATTCTTGCTTGATGGGACCGCGTCCCTAGCACCTCTATCCTGGGTGGCTCAATGGAACAAACTCTTGAGGACTGTAGAGCCAAAACTGGCTCTGTCCCTGGAGGCCAAGTCCAATTTGTAATGGGAAACAAAAGTGTGAGGAGTGGCCCAAGTGGCGCTGCACAAATAGTGTCCAAAGGCAGTCTAGCTTGAAAAGCTGCAGAAGTAGCTAAACTCCTAGTTGAATGTGCTTTAGGTTTTGAGCACAGCTGTTTTCCCTGATCGTATAAATTTCAGTGATGACCGAAGAAAGCGATCTGGACAAAGACACTTTAGAAACAGGAAGGCCTTTTTATTATCCGCATAGGAAACAAAAAGTTGATCAGATTTCCTAAATTTTTTGTTCTGTCCAAATAATATCTAAGCTGACGGTGGACGCCAAGATAATGTAGCTTTTGTTCAGCTCTATCTGAATAGTTAGGAAACAATACAGGGAGGTCAATGGGTTGATTCAGATTGTTTTCTGAAGCGACCTTAGGTAAAACGATGGATTAGTTCTCAAAGATACTCTGTCTTTGTGAAAAACCAAATAGGGGGGTCGAACCGAAAGAGCATGAAGTTCAGACACCCTCCTGGCAGATGTAATAGCCACTAGGAATAAAGTTTTCCAAGAAAGATATTTCAGGGAACAAGAAACAGCTGGCTCGAAGGGGGGAAGAATCAAGGATGTCAGCACTAAATTTAGATCCCACTGAGGAGGAGGATTCCTGATTGGAGGCTTTAGTAGGAAAATTCCTTTCAAGAAGGCCCTGCAGAGCCTATGGGACATAATATTATGATCTGCTATCCCAACATGAAAATTAGAAATAGCAGCCAATTGAACTCTGACTGTGGAAGAAGAGGAGCCTGCATGAAAAATCTCTGCTAAGAAGTCTAGAACTGCCTGAACAGGGGCAGTAAAAGGATCAATATTTTGGGCCTTAGCCCAATAAGAGAAACGTTTCCATTTGCTCGTGTAAATCCTCCTGGTAGAGGATTTTAGTGAAGCTACTATGATATCTCTAACAGGGTTAGAGATCAAAGGAAGCCTGGCTAGGGAAGGAAGTGGAGCAACCATGCTGTGAGGTTGAGAGAGGGGATTGACCGGTGCAGCTGACCGGATTGGTGAATCAGTAGATCTGGCACTGGGTCCAGATGCCACGGCTGCACCAACAGATGATGATGGAGGAACGGGAACCAAACTTGTCGAGGCCAGTAAGGGGCAATGAGAATCAATTTGGCTCTCAAAACGGTAGCTTTCTGGATCACCTGAGGGATCAGAGGAAATGGAGGGAAGGCATAAAGAAGTCCCTGGGGCCAATCCTGGGTCAGAGCGTCTCTGGGGGGATGGCCTGATAGAGGGAAGAGGCTGAAGAAGTCTGGACATTTGCTGTTTTGGGGAGTAGCAAAAAGATCGCAACATGGGCGATCCCATTCCAGAAAAATCTCTTCCGCTACGGATTGTTTGAGAGACCACTCGTGAGGCATGAGAATAGCTCTGCTCAATCTGTCCGCTAGAATGTTGGTTTTCCCAGGGATATGCGTTGCTACCAGAAACCGATGAGAGGAGATCGCCCATTGCCATAGTCTGAGCGCTTCTCGACACAAGGGGTAGGACTTGGTTCCGCCCTGTTTGTTGATATACCACACTACAGACATGTTGTCTGTGTGGACTGCAATTGTCCCTACGGGAAGAAAGTCGTTGAGGGCTTGCAACGTCAAAAGCACCGCTCTCATCTCCAGGACATTTATGTGCAGATGGTACTCGAACGGTTGCCACGTCCCATGAACCATCCTGCCCTGATAATGACCCCCCCACCCGATCAGGGAGGCATCCGTGGTGACAGTGGCTATCGGGGACGGGGGTACAAAGCACCTGCCCAGGTGAACCTGAGACGATGTGATCCACCAAGCAAGATGTTCTTTGCATGTCTGTGTCACCAGAATCTGGTGACGCATAGGGAGTTGCTGGTATGACCACTGTGTGAACAGCATCCACTGAAGGAGGCGCATGTAGAATCGAGCCAGAGGAAGAAGAGTAATGGCCGCAGCCATGAGACCTAATACCTTTAGAACCATTCTGGCCTGAACTTTCTTGCTGGCCAGAATGATCCTGACATGAGTCTGAATGTCTGAAACTCTTTGTTCTGTAAGGGTAGCTGACATCCGAACAGTGTCTAAGTTTGCGCCTATGAAGGTAATAGACTGGCAGGGCGATAAGGATGACTTTTCGAAGTTGATCGAGATGCCTAAATGAGAACAAAGGTCTATTGTGTAATCCCTGGCTTGTATAAGCTGATGCCTGGTGGTGGCTGACAGGAGCCAGTCGCCGAGATACGGAAACACCTGGAATCCTTGACGTCTCAGGTGAGCCGTGACCACTGCCATGCATTTGGTGAACACTCTGGGGCTGTAGTGAGACCAAAGGGCAGGGCTCTGAACTGGAAATGACTGGACCCCAGCCGAAAGCGGAGAAATCTCCTGGAGCGTCTGTGAATTTTGATGTGATAGTACGCATCCTGAAGATCTATTGAGCACATCCAGTTGTCCTTCTGTAAGAAGGGCAGAATTGACTGAAGAGTGACCATTCGGAATCTTGTCTTCTTGACAGACTTGTTGAGTCTGCCGAGATCCAATATTGGTCTCCAGTCTCCCGTCTTTTTGGGGACCAAAAAGAACCTTGAGTAGATTCCGGGCTCTGAATGGTCTAGTGTAACTGGCTGAATGGCTCTTTTTTGCAGTAGTTTTGCGATTTCTAACTCTGCAATGTCCCTTAGACCGGGTGGTACGTCTGGAAGGGAACTTGAGGGAAAGGGACTTTCCTCGAAAGGAATTATGTAACCCTTGGATATGATCGACTGTACCCATCTGTCTTGAGTGAGGGAATGCCAGGCTTCTGGGTACAGTGATAGTCTTCCCCCGACTGCCTCCAAGGAGGGACAGCCGGGCAACACCTCAGGGATGCTGAAAGGGCTGCTCAGGAAGAGACTCCCTGTTGCCCTGGTTCTTCGGACCCCCTCTGCCTCTAGAGCGTCTGTTGTTGTTACCCCCTCTGCCTCTAGGGGTAAACTGACCACGTGAATCCGGCGTGACTCCTTGGGACTTACGGAACCACATCTTCCCACCCTTCTGTCCTTTGGGATAAGGCCTAGAAGGGGTGGAAAAACGGACTCCAACAGCAGAAAGAGTCTTGCCGTCCTGCTCACACCTGGTCAAGGTTTCCTTCACCTGAGGGCCAAACAAAGCTGACCCATCAAAGGGAGAATTTGTGAAGGACGCCTTAAAGGGATCCGCAAAATCACATAGCCGCATCCAGGCTTGTCGTCTAAGAGCCACACCTGTGCCTGCGGCTCTACTCGCTCCATCAGCAGCATAAGATATTAGCCGCATGGAGGAGTTAGCAATGGAATTGAGGGTTCCTAGCTGCGAAGCAATCTTTTCTTGGGCCCCTGCAGCTGTAGGATCCTGAACTACCTCTCCCAGCTCCTTCAGGATATCTCTCTGGAGTCTGGTGAAGTGACAAAGATAATTCAGCGAACGCATAGCAAAGGTCGCTGAGGAAAACATCCGCTTGCCGTACCTATCCATGGTCCTAGAGTCCTTATTAGGAGGATGGACGGGCACAGAAGGATCTGCAAGTTCCTTTTTGGTGGCCGCAGCCACCACCATGGCATCAGCGGGACACCCTTGGTAAGGAATAGTTTGTCACTAGGGGCAGTTATAAATTTAGAAGGCCTCCTAGGGACTGGCTCTACAGAGTCAGGAGCTGTCCACGCCTTTCGAGCAATAACCTGCATCAAGGGGTCGAAAGGCGGAGACACCCAGGAGGTGGAGGGCCGAGATCCAAACGCCTCTAGGTATACTGACTCATCCTCAGAGGGATTGTTGGTGGGCCAGTTTCCCCTCTGTTTCAGAAGTTCTAGGATGTCTGAGAAGGAGACATCCTCAGAGGGGATCTAGGGATCCCTCTGACTCATCAAAGTCAGTATCCGAAGTGACAGACTCGGGAGTCTACATGCTTCCTCTTACAAGTCCTCTTCCTAGGAGGATCTCCCGAAACATCAGGAGAATCCTCGGAAGAGGGGAAATTCCCAATGGGGAAACCTGAGGCGGAGGATCTCTGGGTCCTGTAGCAAGAGTAGTGGCAGAGATGTCAACAGGTACAATAGAGGGAGGAGCTACGGGAAGAGACTGCTGACTGATACTAGTGGCCAGTACACTCTTCATCACCTCGAATGCTCCCTCCCAGGCAGATCCGAGACCCGCTCCAAGAGCTAGGAACTCCAGGGGCCACCGAAGGGAAGTCTCCGAGGCAGATGTCGGAGCCGAGCTCACCAAGGCCGAGGCTCCAAGGGGAAGAGCGGCTCGGACAAGGGTCCGATGCCACTCACCCCTCGGAGGAGACCATGGAAGCCCGACCACGAATCCCTCTAAGGAAGAGGAGATAAGAGTAGGGGCTGAAGGAACAGAAGGGGTATCCGTCCTCCAGCCGTAGCAGTAACCAAACCCGAAGACTCCAACTCCAAGCTCTGGGGTAGAGTTGAAGGAGGAACTGTAACGGGGTGTGGACCAACAGTTGTCTGCTGAGACGGACTGTGTAGCATTTGGGCCAGTACCTGTGACTTGAGCAATCTACTGACCACTCTCTCGAGGTCATGATCTGACAACCTGGATGACCTTGAAGATCGGCTCCGATGGCTCCGCTCCGATAGAAGAGGCGAGGCCGGAGCCGAAAGTATCGGCTCCAAGGAAGGAGACCTCGACCTCTTCCTGGAATGGGCCATCGGAGCCGATACTACAGTTCCTGTCGGCACCGACTTCTCGGAGCCGACAGAACGTCTCGATGTATCGGCTCCAGCCGGAGCCGATACAGCCAAAGTAACGGTGTCGGAGCCGATCGGAGCCGACACCGATGCCTGTGCCACATGGGTGTCGGAGCCGATCGGAGCCGACACCGATGCCCGTGCCACGTGGGTGTCGGAGCCGGATGGAACCGACCCCACAGTGGTCAAAGCAGATTCGGCACCGATAGCCATCGGAGCCGAAAGCTTAGTGGATCCAGAATCGGCTCCAGCCGGAGCGATCTCGACTCTATACGAGTCGGAGCCGAGGCCACAGGGTTAGAAAGAGAAGCCTGGGTCTTGGCAGATTTAGTTGATTTTGTGGGGCCGACTTAGCCGGAGAGCCCTCCGGCTTAAGAAGACCCCTGAGAATCAACTTATTCCTTCTCTCCTGCAGGACTCTCTGGCTGAAGGAGTGACAAATAGCACAGGAGTCCTGCAGGTGAAGAGGGCCTAAACAGTACAGGCAAGAAGTGTGACCGTCTGTCAGAGACATCTTCTGACAGCACGAGTCACACTTCTTAAAACCTGAAACCCTCTCTTTAGACATGGTGTCTAACAACAACACACACACACCAGTCCAATTAAATTAAACTAATACCAAAAGGTAAAAAATACCAACACACACACCCTAACAGGGGGGGGATGGGACAGGGAATTAACTGACTAAAAGAAAATTAAGAGACAGGGATTTCTGTCAGAAAAAGTTAAATTTAAAGTTAAACTATCAAAAACAAAAAGTTTTTAACTAAAAGGGGCTTAAAAGTCACAAAAGTGAATTACTTACCAGGAGCTGGTAAAGAGAAGACCTCCCAAGCGAAGCGGCAAACGAGATCTGGGTACTTACTGCCTTGCATCATGGGATATGGGGCTGCCTCGAGCTGGTAAAAGGAGTTCTCGAGCTAAAGCAAGTGCCGAGTCGGAGCCGAGGGATCGGCTCCGAACCCATCAAGCAAGAATGAAGGCGAGATTGACAACTTAACATCTGTATTTAAAGTAACATTGTATTTGCAAAACTTAAAACAGCAGTTTTATATATGATATTTACAAAAGCATTATTTGTGTTCTTTTATGTCAGTTTTAGTTCATTTAGCTATACCATCCTGTGTAACACTAGCCCTCACTTAAGCATGAAACCCTTGGCTTTGGGCCCACTAGATGGTTTGAGAACCCTAGACAGGTCATCTGCATTGCAGTGTCTCAACCCTGGTTTATGCTAAACTGGTTGTTAAGAAGAGTTCCCACATATATATCTTTGAGCTTCCATCCTGTTGCTGATTTAAACACATCAGATGGATGTGGTCTGTCACCAGTGAAAACTCCTGGCTAAGGAAATAATATTTTAGGGAAAGTGACACCCACTTTATTTATTTATTTATTTGCATGCATGTACACAGGTATGTATTTATTTATTTATCCTTTGTTGACAAGGTTAGTCCCACCAGGCTGTGGCCTCTTTTCAGGGGAGCCCTCAGGTGGTGTTTGTACTACTACGGGAAACTTGGCTAGGGCATTGGGGAACTTCCTCTACTCTTTAGAGCTGCTAGATGGAGGGCACCCTCTCCACTACCTCGAAGGCAGACACCACAGGAGAAGCTGTGGCTGGTCGCACTGGAGCTGAGATTTCCAGAGCAGACAAGTTGCGACTCTGTCCGGATCCGTGTCTCAAGGAGGGAACTGGATTCAAGATATCGAGTGTCGAGGCTCAGAGGGGCGAGGAAAGCTCCAACAGCATCAGACTAGGTCCTGGCCCCTGGATCTTACACTGATGCTTCAGCTCCAAGACTCATCCTAATCAAAGGGTATAGAAGCAGAACTAGTTAGGGAAACTGTCAGAGTCAAAGATGTAACCCTCTTTGGCTCCAGTGCCAGTTCTCTTGGAAATCTTGCATCCGAGGCCTCTGAAACCAAAGGAGAGATCATAGAAGGAGATACAACTACATGGCGGATGGAAGGGAGGCTCAAGGATCCGATGGGAGACAGAGACGGTACAACAACCATCTGGATCTGAGCTCTGACAAACTTCATCTTCATCCTATTCACTTCAGCTTCAGAAAGACTCCTGGAGGACCTAAAAGATGAGGTAGTGGACTGAGGCCTAGAATGTTTTCTCAGAGTTTGAATGAGGGGGTAGTGGGACTGAGAGGAAAGTAGATCAATAACAAACTTGGGTGAGCAAGTTCTAGGAGTTTTAGAAATTCCAGAGGTCATATTCAAAGGTTTTGGTTCCATAGGTTGAGAAGAAGAACTATCTGAAATAACTATCGGATCAGAGGTCTTTGGATTTGATGAAGTTGTTGTTGTTGTGTCTTTCGGCTTTTCCTGGTTAGGGGTCGTCACAGTGGAACTCTGGTCCACTAATGATTGGTAGTTGATTTTTACGTGCCGAGTTACCAGCCCTGATGCACAACCTTCAATGAAGGTACGCCCATTCACGCATGTCTCCACGCATAAGACGCTCTAGCTGAGAATCGAACCGGACAGGGTCTTACTGTGAGGCGACAACGCTACCGCAGATGAAGTATGATACGAAAATCTTCACATTTTAGGCAGAGGCTCCAAAGTCAACGGAGTCTTCGGAGATTTAGGAGGAGTATTTTCTAATGCTCTGACAGAGCCTTAGAATGTTTGCTGAGGGTGCGACCCTAGGAGGAGGAAGAAGAAGAAGACGAGGGAAATAACCCTTTAAGAACTAACTTATTCCTTCTATCCTCAATTGCCCTGGAATTGAATGTAGCACAGAGAGTACAGTTTGTGTTAATGTGTGCTGCCCTAAGCAGTAAACACACTCCCTATCGGAATCCATATTTTGGATTTTGTGCCCACAGAAAGTGCATTTTTTAAATCCTGTCGGCTTCTTAGCCATAGCTATATAAAAAAAAGGACGGAAAGAAAGAAAAAGATTTTTTTTTAACAGAAAGAAACTACCAACAATGGTAGTGTAAAATACCCTGATAATGGGGTAGCAAAAGTAAGAAAAGAAAGAAGAAAGTACCAGTGATGGTATACAAGTAATTTTACCTTACAAAGGTAGGAGGACTAACAGTAGAAAAGTTATTTAAAGTTATAAATATAGAGATTTTGAAAAAAAGGCACTCACAAAAACTCGAACTAGCTTTTAAAGATGCTCTGAGAGAGGATCCACAACCATACGCTGTGGAAGAATGAAAAGGACATCAGATTTTATTTTCTTTTTCTTGCAAACTTCATACTAGATAAAATATCTGGTGGACAGGGTATTACGTCTGGCAAGGGATCTCTTACCCCAGACTATTCCTGCACCTAAAGAGTTTGGCTCTCCCATAACTATGGCAGGTACTGGAATATTCCCACTGGATGTGTCTAACCACCGTTCCACGGTGGCTGGCAAAGCTACATTAGAGGAAGATGGAGCAAAAGGTAAGTGGTCCAAGGAGTGGACCCAACAGAATCACTAACCTTTGGCATTTTATTTTGTTTTTTTCTCTTTTTAGTTGCAACCAGATTTGACGGGGGGAGGTACCAAACTTAGGATCCATCAGTTCAGGAGAGAGAGAACACCAGCCAGAATAATAAACTGACAGTACTGGATAATGTATCACGATAAGCAGTTAAATTTTGTAGTACTAGATATGTCCCCCACACAACTAATCTCTGTCAAACTGTGTTGTCATCACAAAAATAGTTTGAAATGTGTTCAGAATTCTCTTACAACTTATAGAACGTAACAAAAGAAAGTTGTGTAACTAAACTTACCAACAGTAGATGTTCCGATGATCACTGCTGCAGTAGCCTTAGCTATAAGGGTCATATCCTGACAAGGATATAATAGGGGGCCAGTTTCAAAAGCTTCAGGGCAGCTTCCAAATGCTGAAACTGTTAGGCAGCTTGAGTTGATCTGCCTAAAGTCACAGGTGTGAGTGCCAAGCCACAAGCTTTTCTGAGCTTTCATGCTAACTGAGAGAGGGAAGATAAACCCAGAGAAGAGGACATAACTAGGATTTATATATATATATATATATATAGATGTATATATGTATATATATATATATATATATATATATATATATATATATATATATATATAAAAACAAAAACACTAAGCCACAGTCTGAGACACCACAATTATTTAGCGTACACTTCCTTTACTCATGGTTCATAGGTTGGTACTAGGCTATCGGCCCTAGAGCCTATACAAGCCTAGCCATAACAATTCCCTGGCTATTACTTCCCTAGTCCCCTGTCAAACAGGGCAACTGAAGTGATCCCTGGGGTGAATTTCCTATCTCCCATCCAATCGTCAAGGTTCTTTTTGAAGAGGGCCAAAGACGCGCTCAGCTTGACATGTATGGGCAGTCTATTCCAGAGTATGGGGAGTCTCTGGGTCAGGAACCTATCCTTCCAGCATATTTTGTTCATTGTGATGACCAGGTTTAGATCCCTGGAGCTTGTGGCTCTGAGGGATTGGGATTTCTTTAAGTGTAGCATGTCCAACAGCTCTGGGTTTGACATGGCCTTGAATGTTAAGCAGAGATCGCCTCTGAGCAGGCGATATGCGACAGAGTATAGCTGGAATTTTTTTAGACGGTCAGCATACAGCATCTGCTTTAGACTTGTGATTCTTTTAGTGAGGTATTTCTGTGGCCTTTCCAGTTGTTGCAGATGTCTTGTGAGGTACATACCAAATGGGGCATTCTACTCTATAGTGGGACTAATGAGGGATTTGTACAGTGGGACAATGACCTCCTTTTTTCTGGATAAAAAGCCCTTAATGATGAGGTATGCCACATAGAAGGATTTCCTGACAGTTGTGGCGATGTGGTTATCGAAGGTGAGACCACTGTCCATTTGTGTCCCTAAGTCCCTTATCAAATTTTCGTTGTTTAGTGTACTGCCACTTATGTGGTAATTCATGGGTACATGGTTTTTCCCAAAGGTAAAAAACAAGAAAAACAGCTCAGGAAAAATGCCAGCGTCCACAAACAAGTATTTAATAAAATCAATGTCCTTTAAAAATCAATGTTGTGATGGAAAAAAGTCCAAAATAAGCCAAAGAACAAGAATCAACAAATCCAAGTGTAAAGCAATTTGTGTCTGTTAATATAAACAGACTTCTTCAGACAAATGCACTCTGTAAATCAAAGAGAATTTAAATGCAGCACAAGTAGTCACATGACAGATGTTACTTAAAGTTAACTCTTTCAGAGTCAGAGCAGTGCTGACATGCTTTTCACCTTTTAAAGAGAAAGACAATATGCAAAAATCAAGAAAACCTAACAACAAGTAATTAGAGTTAAACACAGTGGTTCAATGTGTTTCATGCATTGCATTCTAGTTATTTTACATTCTACTTCTCAAAAGCGAGAAGTGTATATGTGTATTACTACAAACCAGGATGTTATATCAACGGGCATTAACATATAAAAACGTACAAATGCTAATGCTGAATGTGTTGTCAGTGCCTGTATGTGAAGTACTGAACAGGGCTACACTTATGTCCCAGATGTATAGTAAATCTAAATATGTTGAAAGGGTGCCCATACGTGTAACGCTATTGCACTACATCCCCCCACAACAACAATGTATTAAACCGTATGCACGGTGTGTATTGAATAACCTGTCCTGTCAAAACAGGATTGGACACTTATTGAAACAATGTCATTAAATACTAAACAAACCACCTTAAAATGTACTAAAACACAACAAGTAATAGACACCTATCTTCTGGTTGATCAAATGCAAAATATGCGCATTGGAGGACTGTGTGCATTAAGTGCAAATTTGTACACCTAACGTAACCAATTCTTAAGTTTAAGTATACAGGCGAGCGAATAAACTTCGTTCAATCCTGGTGGGCTACATGCATCCAAACCTAACTGCCATAAAAGTTCTATCTTTTCTAAATTTAGTGAACTAGAGCCACCTCTAAGCATAAACCAAACTAGGTGGGGGTCCAGTGTTTGAAGGTTGCCAATGTTTTTGTTTATAAGTTCCATGATAATGCGTTCCATGGCTTTGCAGATAAGGCTCGTCAGACTGACGGGAATATAGTTCCCGGGATCCAAGGTAGATCCCCCCTTGTGGAGTGGGATAACTGTAGCTGTGCGCCACTCATTGGGCATGAAGGCTGAGGTGAGGCTATGATTAAACATGACACTCAGGTGAGGTGCCAGTTCATTTTGTAGTTCATGTAGTATACAGCCCAATGCTTTTGTCAACAAGACTTTGTCAGAAATAGTAAAAACAATACACAGATCAACTTAAATACTCTAACATAATGAAACACAGGTAAAAAACATTCAATTAATCAGTCAAGTAAAATAGGTAATTTAAACCAACATCTTTAAAGCTCTCAAAGAGACTAGTTAAAAAGTTAAATGACTGTACCCTCATTTTTTACATATACCCTATGATTTTTTTAAAAAAAATTTAATATTAATAATGTCTTAAGGCTTGTTTTTTATCTGCTTTTAATTTAATTTAACATCTAGCCTCTCTCTACTCCAAATAATTTTTAAATCACTCCCTCTCAAACTCAATTTTCCTTGTTCTAATACTGAAAATATTTTTTTTAAAACCATGACACTCCTGACTATGCTTATATAAAGCATTCTTGTCGTCTTTTTTTTTTTCATTCTGTACATGTGTTCTGTAATCCTTGTGTTTAAACTCCTAGTGGTCATCCCAACATAAAATTCTAAGCATTTGCCACATACCGCTATATAAACCACCACCAGATTTTTGCAACAGAAAGTTCCTGACACTCTGATGGTGTGGGCAATATGAGGAAGTTCAATATATGGACCTTCTAAGATGTACCTACACATGGCAAACCCATAACACTTGTACATGCCATGTGGCTTATTGGTAGTAAACACTTTTGAGGTCACTGGGTCCTTACCTTTTTCTAAATAGAAGTTATGTTCTTACCATAACGTTCCATGTTAGTTGTCTTCTTCTCGCCTTCTTTCTTGCTGGATGGGTTCGGAGCCGACCTCGCCCGACTCGACCACTCTAAAGCTCGAGAGTTGGTTCCACCGGCTCGAGGCCCCCCTTATATCCCACAATGCTAGGCGTGAATTACCTCAGATCTCGTTTGTGAGCTAGGCCCACCTAATAATACAACCAGGAAAAAACTGGAAAAGAGTCCACCTCTATAAACAAAGGGAAGGAGAAAAGGTGACCTAAGCCTGATCTAGGAAAATATGCACAGCAGAGCATATACCTATCGCAAAGAGGTGGTAGAAAGAGAGGTCACAATCAAACTCCTCTAGGTCTGTCCAGGCCAGGGGGAAGGAGGTGGGGCTTAAGAAAGAAGCGAGAAGAAGACAACTAACATGGAACGTTATGGTAAGAACATAACTTCTATATGTTAAGTTGTCTATCTCGCCTTCATTCTTGCTGGATGGGACCGTCCCTAGCACCTTGTCCCGGTGGCCTAACGGAACAGACTCTTGAGAACAGTGGAACCAAAGTTAGCTCTACGCCTAGAAGCTAAATCCAACTTATAATGTGAAATGAAAGTGTGAGGTGTAGCCCAAGTAGCCGCTGCACAAATGGTGTCAATAGGCAGTCTGTCTTGGAAGGCTATAGAAGTAGCCAAAGCTCTGGTGGAATGGGCTTTAGGTTTGTTAGGCAGCTTTTGGTGTCTTATTTCATAGACAATGGAAATTAGAGATGTTAGCCATCTAGATAGTGATACCTTGGAAACAGAAAGTCCCTTTCTGCCTTCTGCATAAGAGACAAACAGCTGGTCAGATTTTCTGAATTGTTTGGTTCTATCCAAATAGTACCTTAACTGACGATGAACATCTAGCCAATGCAATTTTTGTTCAGACCTATTAGAATATTCTGGAAAAAACACAGGGAGGTCAATGCTTTGATTTAGGTTAGACACCGGGGCTATTTTAGGTAAAAAGGACGGGTTGGTTCGTAAGGATACCCTGTCCTTATGGAACAACAGATAAGGAGGTCGACAGCTGAGTGCATGAAGTTCTGAAACTCTTCTAGCTGAAGTAATAGCTACCAGAAAGAGAGTCTTCCATGACAGCAGTTTTAAAGAACAGGAAGCTGCAGGTTCGAAAGGGGGGAGAATTAAGGAACTGAGAACTAAATTTAGGTCCCAAGGAGGAGGAGGATTTCTTATAGGAGGTCTGAGTAGAAAAACTCCCTTCAAAAAGGCTTTGCAAAGCTTGTGGGACATTATGGCAGACTCTGAAATGCCCACATGAAAGTTAGAAATAGCTGCCAATTGAACTTTAAGAGTAGAAGGAGATGAACCTGCATGGAAGAGTTCAGCTAGAAAATCAAGGACTATTTGGATGGAAGCCGTGAAAGGATCTATGTCCCTTCCTTAAGCCCAATAGGCGAAACGTTTCCACTTACTCAGATAAATCTTTCGAGTGGAAGATTTATGGGAAGCTATCAAAATATCTCGAACAGAGTGAGATATTTGAGGAAGCCTGGCTAAGGTTGGAATTGGAGGAACCAAGCAGTGAGGTTCAGAGAGGGGAGGGAGCGATGAAACTGACCCGACTGATGGATCAAAAGATCTGGAACTAGGTCCAGATGCCAAGGTTGCTCCAACAGAAATTGATGTAGAAAGGGGAACCAAACCTGTCGAGGCCAGTAAGGAGCAATGAGGATCAAGGAGGCCTTCTGAGCGATAGCTTTCTGTATCACTTGAGAGATTAGTGGGAAGGGAGGAAATGCATAAAGAAGTCCCCGGGGCCAAACTTGGACTAGAGCGTCTCTGCTGGGCTGGCCTGGTAACGGGAATAGGGTGAAATAATCTCTGCACTTGCTGTTTTGGGGAGTAGCAAAAAGGTCGCAGCAAGGCTGACCCCACTTGAGAAAAATTTCTCTCACAACAGAGTCTTTCAGAGACCACTCGTGAGGCATGAGGATAGCTCTGCTCAACTTGTCCGCGATTTGATTGGATTTCCCGGGGATGTGTATTGCTATCAGAAACCGCTGAGAAGAAATCGCCCATTGCCACAGTCTGAGTGCTTCTCGACATAGGGGATAGGACCTGGTTCCGCCTTGTTTGTTGATATACCACACTACAGACATATTGTCCGTCTGGATTGCTATCGTTCCCAAGGGAAGAGAGTCTTGAAGGGCTTGCAACGCTAAAAGCACTGCTCTCATCTCTAGAACATTTATGTGCAAGTGGCATTCGTCTGGTTGCCATGTGCCCTGGACAGTTCTGCCCTGATAATGCCCCCACCCGATCAGGAGGCGTCCGTTGTCAGAGTAGCAACCGGAGGAAGGAACAAAGGGTCTTCCCAAGAAGAGCTGAGGGGAAGACATCCACCACAGAAGATGATTCCTGCATGTTTGCGTAATCATAATGGTGTGGGACATCGGAAGTTGCTGGCATGACCATTGTGTGAAGAGCATCCATTGAAGGATTCTCATGTGGAATCTGGCTAATGGAAGCAGAGGTATGGCAGCCGCCATAATCCCCAATACTTTCAGAACTAACCTGGCTTTGACTCTTTTGCTGCTGAAGAGGAGCGAGACCAGTTTGTGTATGCCTGTTATTCTGTGATCTGTTAGTCTCGCAGACATGTTGACTGTGTCTAGATTTGCGCCTATGAAGGTAATAGTACGACAAGGCGACAAAACAGACTTTTCGCAATTTATTGAAATGCCTAAGTTTTGACAAATGCGAAAGGTGTAGTCCCTGGCCATTAGAAGAAGATGCTTGGTGGGAGCTGTGAGGAGCCAGTCGTCCAAATATGGAAACACCTGGAATCCTTGATGTCTCAGGTGAGAAGCTACCACTGCCATGCATTTGGTAAACACCCGGGGGGCAGTGGTGAGACCAAAGGGCAGGGCCCTGAATTGAAAATGACTGGTTCCCAGCCTGAAGCGGAGGAACCTTCTGGAGCGTCTGTTCATTTTTATGTGATAGTACGCATCCTGAAGGTCTATAGAGCACATCCAGTTTTCCTTTCCCAATAGGGGAAGGATGGACTGTAGCGTGACCATCCGAAATCTTGTTTTCTTGACCGACTTGTTCAAGATACTGAGATCCAAAATTGGTCTCCAGTCCCCTGTTTTCTTTGGAACTAAAAAGAACCTGGAGTAGATTCCGGATCCTCGCTGGTCTGCTGGAACTGGCTGAATTGCTCTTTTTGCAAGCAGCTTTGAAATTTCCAAAGCTGCAAGATCCCTTTGAGCGGGTGGAACATCTGGAAGGGATTTTTTTGATCGGTTTGGAATGTGAACGAAGGGAATGGAATAGCCTTCGGAAATGATGGACTGTACCCACTTGTCTTGAGTTAGGGATAGCCAGGCTTCTGGGTACAGTGACAATCTTCCCCCGACTGCCTCCGAAGGTGGACAGTCAGGCAACACCTCAGGGATGCTGAAAGGGCTTATCGGAAAAGGTTTCTCGATTGCCCTGGTTCTGCGGACCCCCTCTGCCTCTGGGGCGACATCTACCATTATTGTTCCCTCCTCTGCCTCTGGAGGGGAACCGACTCTGTGCGTCAGGCAAATTCCCTTGAGATTGTTTGCGGAACCACATTTTCCCACTTTTCTGGCCTTTGTGGTAAGGTCTAGAAGGAGTAGAAAAACGGACTCCGATGGCAGTGAGAGTTTTGCCATCCGTCTCGCACCTAGTCAAGGTTTCTTTCACTTGAGGACCAAAGAGAGATGATCCATCAAACGGGGAATTAGTGAAAGACGTTTTAAAGGGGTCCACAAAATTGCATAGTCGCATCCAGGCATGCCGGTGTAAGGCAACACCTGTCCCTGCGGCTCTACTCGCTCCATCAGCCGCATATGAAAGGAGGCGCATGGAGGAGTTAGCTATCGAATTCAGGGTAGTCAGCTGGGTGTTCATTTTGTCCTGAAAATCTGCAGCTGTAAGATCCTTCAACATCTCACTCGCTTCCTTGATCAAGTCTCTCTGGAGACGGGTGAAATGGCATAGGTAGTTCAGCGATCGCATCGCAAAGGTCGCTGACGAAAACATCCGCTTCCCATACCTGTCCATAGACCTAGATTCTTTGTTAGGGGGATGAACAGGCACTGAAGGATCAGCTAGTTCCTTCTTGGTGGCAGCAGCTACCACCATAGCATCCACAGTAACACCTTTGGTCAGAAATTGTTTGTCAGTTGGTGCTGTTATAAATTTAGAAGGTCTCCTGGGGGTAGGGTCCACTGAGTCAGGAGCCGTCCAGGCTTTCTTTGCCACCACCTGCATGAGGGGATCAAAGGGGGGGACACCCAGGAGATGGAAGGGCGAGAGCCAAACGCCTCAAGATACACAGATTCATCCTCCGAAGGGTTAAGGGCTGGCCAATTTCCCCTCTGTTTCAGGATCTCTAGAATGTCCGCAAAGGAGACATCTTCAGAAGGGGAACGGGGGGAACCCTCGGAATCCTCTAAATCTGTGTCAGAGGTGACAGACTCAGGTGAGTCTATGTGCTTCCTCTTACACTGTCTCTTCCAAGGGGGCTCCCCTGCCAATTCAGGGGAGGCCTCGGAAGAGGATGAGATCCCCACAGGGGATTCTTGAGGAGCTGGCTTTCTGCGGTCTGGGATGAGGGAGTGAGTAGACATAACCTGAGGCACCGAAGAGGGAGGGACGGACGGAGCCGACTGTGGAGTTGAACAAGGTTCCAACACTCTCCGCATGACCTCGAACGCACCCCTGTCAGGCAGAGCCAGAGGTCCCCGCTCCGAGAAGCTGAGAACCTCCCTCGGCACCGACAGAGGTGGCTCCAAGGCCGATGTCGGAGCCGAACTCACCAGCGCCGAAGCACCGAGAGGGAGAGGGGGGTCGGACAAGGGTCCGATGCCACTCACCCCTCGGAGCCGACGGGAAGTCCGCGCCGAGATTCTTCAAAAGAAGAAATCGGAGCCGACGACGGAGCCGAAGACAAATGTATCGGCTCCGACGCTACCACAGTCTCGGTTCCGAGACGCCCCGGCTCCGAGCTCAAAGGAGTCGGAGGAGGAATATTTAGAGGAAAAGGTTGAGGCATCGACTGATGAGTCGGGCTCTGAAGCATTTGGGCCAGTGCCTCGGACTTTAGAAGTCGACTCACTACCCTCTGGAGGTCATGATCCGAGAGCCTCGATGACCTGGAGGAGTGAGATCTGTGGCTCCGTTCAGACAGCAAGGGAGATGCTGGAGCCAAATGAACGGAGCCAAGGGATGGTGACCTCGACCTCTTTCTAGATGTCGGCTCCGATGGTCTGATCGGAGCCGACCCAGGAATCTCCAATACCTCGGCTCCAGCCGGAGCCGAGGGAACCACAGAAACTTTTAGTTATGTACTCACCATAACTTCAGATGTTTGGGATCCATCTCGCCTACATTCTGAAAGATGGGTTCGGAGCCGATACCTCGGCTCCAACTCGGCACGCTTATGCTATAGAGCGAGGCCTCTTATTGGCTGAGCTTTCTTTATCCCAGGATGCACCACCACTAATCCCTCAGATCTTGTTTGTCCGCATTCATGCACACATGCACAGCTTGTTTATATAACATTGTTAGATGTTTCAAGATGAAACAACAGGATTCGGACCTTCTGATATCCTCTGATCTCCAAGGAAGGGGGAAGGAGGGTGGGTTATTAGGAATGTAGGCGAGATGGATCCCAAACATCTGAAGTTATGGTGAGTACATAACTAAAAGATGTTATGTGATCCGATCTCGCCTACATTCTGAAAGATGGGACAGCCCCTAGCACCTAAATCCCGGGTGGCTCATTGGAAAACACTCCTGAGCACTGTGGAACCAAATGAAGCTCGTCCTCTAGATGCCACATCTAATTTGTAGTGAGAAATGAAAGTATGCGGGAAGACCATGTAGCCGCAGCACAAATGTCACCAATAGCAAGCTTAGAATGAAATGCTACCAAGTAGCCATAGCCCTTGTAGAATGAGCTTTGACAGAGGTGGAAAGCTCCTCGTTAGAAAAATATAAGCTTGAGTACTACAGTCCCTGATCCATTTGGCAATAGTGACCTTTGTGACTGCGTTGCCCAATTTGTTTTCTGCAAAGGACACAAACAACTGATCTGTATTCCTTGACTGTTTGGTCCTATCCAAATAAAACCGTAACTGCCTATGGTCATCTAGTGTGTGGAAAATAAATTCCGCTTCGTTGGAGTATTTTGGGAAAAACACTGGGAGCTCTAATGACTGTTGTAAGCATAAAGTACAGCAGACTTTAGGAACAAAAGAAGGATTCGGTCTGAGGGAAACTCTGTCTGGATGAAAAACCAAGTACGGAGGTTTTACTGACAAAGCTTGAAGTTCTGAAACCCTTCTGGCTGAAGTAATTGCCACTAGGAAAGCTGTCTTCCATGATAGAAACTTCAAATCACAGGTAGCTGCCGGTTCAAAGGGGGAAGCCAAGGCACGTAATACTATATCCAGATCCCATGGAGGTGCAGGATGAGAAACTGGAGGTCTTAATAGAGCAGCACCTTTCAAGAAGGTCTTACACAACCTGTTGCTCATTAAAGGTGGGTCTATGGATTCATGAAAGTTAGAAATTGCTGCCAATTGTACTTTGATGGTAGAAACAGAAGAGCCTTGGTTGAAAAGAGAGGTTAGGAACTTGAGTACTTCTGCTACGGAAGTTGAAATGGGGTCCAGGCCCGGAGTTGAGCCCATATAGCAAATCTTTCCATTTGCTAGAATAAAGTTTCTTCGTAGTCGAAGCTTGTGGGCTGAAGACAATATGCGCACTACCTCTGGGTCCAGTGCATGTCTCCTGACTATGGTTGGAAGAGGAGGAGCCAGGCCGTCAATCTTAATGTGTGTAGGGACTGGTGTAGTAGTCCCGACTGATGAGTCAGTAGGTCTGGGATCTGGTCCAGGAACCATGGACCTTCCAGAGCATGTTTTCAAGCTAGGGAAACCAGACTTGACGAGGCCAGTACGGAGCAATTAAGATCATCTTGCTCCCTAAGAGAGAAGCCTTCTGAATTACCTTGGGTAGTAGCGGAACTGGAGGGAAGGCATAAAGCAGGCCGGTGGGCCAAGGATTGACTAACGTCCATAGGGCTCTTCCCGAGCCGGGATAGGGAGAAAAAACCCTTGCACTTAGCATTCAGAGGAGTCGAAGAGGTCGCAACAAGGAACTCCCCATTCGCTGAAAATCTGTCTTGTAATAGTTATGTTCAGAGACCACTCGTGAGGAGAGAGAATGGTCCTGCTCAACCTGTCGGCTACGACATTGGATTTGCCCGGTATGTGAGTTGCCACTAGGAAGCGATTGGTTGAGATTGCACATTCCCAGACCCTCATCGCTTCTCTGCAAAGAGGATAGGATCTGGTCCCTCCCTGCTTGTTCAGGTACCAGACAACTGACATGTTGTCCGTGTGAACAGCAATTACGCCCTGAGGGAGGTAACAGTGAAGGGCTTGAAGGAACAGGAGTACTGCTCTCATCTCTAGGATGTTGATGTGGAGAGAGGTCTCTTCCGGATGCCATTTGCCATGGACTGACCTGCCCAGGGAATGCCCCCCCCACCCCGTCTGGGAGGCGTCCGTGGTCAACGTGGCTGCCGGAGGAGGAAGAGCAAAGGGTCGTCCCTGATCCAAATTGGAAGACACTAGCCACCAGCGAAGGTCTCTTCTGCAAGATTCTGTGATCCATATTAGATGATTGAGAGGGAGTTCCTGAAAGGACCATTGAGTTGAGAGAAGCCACTGGAGGATTCTCATGTGTAACCTTGCCAAGGGAACTAGCAGAACTGTGGCAGACATCGATCCCAATAGTTGCAAGACCATTCTGGCTGGGGCTTTGGACTTGGGGAGTAGGGCTCGAACCTGACTTTGTATGATCTGAATTCTGTCTGCAGGTAGATAGACCCGCATCTGATTTGAATCTATCTCTGCCCCTATGAATTTTATCCTTTGAGATGGCCGTAACACAGACTTTGGCCAATTGAAGGTGATTCCTAGGGAATTGCCCAGTGATGTTGTGGCCTGCAGGCTCTGTAGAAGTAGATGCTTTGAGGTGGCAGTTAGAAGCCAGTCGTCTAGATGCGGAAACACCTGGAATCCTAGACTCCTCAAGTGAGCAGTCACTACTGCCAAGCATTTGGTGAACACCCTGGGGCTGTGGTGAGACCAAAGGGCAGCGCCGAACTGAAAATGACTGCTTCCTAGGCTGAAGCGCAAGTATCTCCTGGACGTTTGATGTATTTTGATATGGTAATACGCGTCCTTGAGGTCTATGGAGCACATCCAAACACCTTTCTCCAACAACGGGAGAATGGTTTGTAAAGTGACCATTGAACTTGGACTTCTTGACTGAACGGTTTAAGTTGCTTAGGTCCAAAATGGGCCTCAAGTCCCCGGTCTTTTGGCACTAAAAGAATCTTGAGTAAGTCCCTAATCCGATCTGGTCTGCGGGGACCGGTTGGATGGCTCCTTTTTGCAGCAGTTTTGAAATTTCTATGGCTGCGGTATCCCGTTGACTGGGTGGCGGGTCCGGGATTCTTTTGGACTGAGGGGGGGGACAACAGAATGGGATGGTGTAACCTCCGGCGATAATTCGAAGCACCCATCAGTCCTGAGTGATCCTTTCCCAGGCCTTTAGGTACTTCGAAAAACGACCCCCGACTGGCTCCGGAGCAGCGCAGCCGGGCAATCCCTCAGGGACTATGAAAAGTTGAGGAGCCACGAAAGGACTCGCGGTCTCCAGTGTTGCGGGGGCCTCTGCCGCCTCTGGGACGGCGTCTTCCTGATGAATTTCCCCCTCCTCTGCCTCTGGAGGGGGAACCTTCCTGCTGAGAGGAGTAAGACTTCTGCGATCTCTGGAACCACATCTTCCCTCCTCTTTTAGCCTTGGAATAAGGTCGAAAGGGAGTGGAAAATCGTGCCCCTACGGCAGACAGAGTCTTACCCTCCTGTTCACAGCGGGTAAGTGTGTCTTTCACCTTGGGCCCAAACAGGAGGACCCATCAAATGGGCGTCGAATGAAGACTTGAAGGCCTCCACAAAATGACACAGGCGAAGCCAGGCTTGCCTCCGTGGCGCAATGCCTGTACCTGCGCTCTACCGCCCTCGGCCGCATGAGATGAGCCTCATGGACGAGTTCAAGATGGATGACATCGTAGCCAGCTGAGATCCAACCGTCTGGGCCAGCTCCTCAGGCAGGTTACCTAAGAGGGTATCGGATAGCTCCTTAATCAGATCCCTCTGGAATCTCGTAAAGTCGTTAGGTAGTTCAGAGACCTCAAAGTAAAGGCCGCTGAACTAAGGGTGCGCTGCCGTGCCGATCCATGCTCCTAGACTCCTTATTAGGAGGATGGATGGACGAAGCCTCTGCTACATCCTGCTGTGTAGCAGATGCCACCACCATAGCATCCACAGCCACACCTTTCGTGAGGAACTCTCTATCTGGGGTGCTGAAAGAAATTTGTTTGGACGAGCTGGCACCGGTTCCACAGAGTCTGGGTGTTCCCGCCCTTGACAGATCAAATCCAAGAGCTCGTCAAGGGCGGAGACACCCAGGAGGCGGAGGGCTGAGCCCCGAAGGCCTTCAGGAACACCGACTCATCAGCAGAGGGAGGTTTGGACTGCCAGCCACCTCGTTGTTTTAGGGCTTCAAGGATGTCTGCAAAGGAGACATCATCCGAGGACGACTTGGGGGACCCCTCTGCATCATCGAGATCGGTGTCAGATGTCAAAGACTCATCAGGGGAGTCAACGTGCTTCCTCTTGCACGTTTTCTTCCTGGGAGGTTCATCTGAAGAGGCTTCAGAAGGACCTCCAAGAGGGGGAGAAACCCCAGCGGGGGTAACCTGAGGCCCAGGGGCTCCGCTGTCTGCTGACAGGGGAACTGCCAACGACCCAGTCTCCAAGAGTAGGGAAGGAGCCGGGGAAACTGTGGAGGTGGCCAAAGAAGATTTGGCTAGAGCACTCCTTATAGCCCTGAAGGCGGGACCACCAGAATCCTGGGAAGGTCCCCCCTCCGTGGCCACGACAGTAGACGGTACTCCCGCCGCCGATGCACCAAGAGGAAGACTTGGGACCGAAGGCATCAATCCCGAAGCCTCTCCCCTAGAGCCGAAGGAAGAAGTCCGTGCAATGAACTCCGACCCAGGAGCCGGAGTCGGAGCAAGGGTTGGGTCTGACCCTAACACCTCCACTGGTTCCACCAACACCCGCTCCAAAGGTGCCGAAGCTGTTGGAGGAGGAAGAACTGTAAGGGAGTGGACCATCGGCTCCAAAGCCAAATGGGCTGGAGCCGAAACCATCTTTTGGAACACCGGAGACTGGAAGAGTCGAAGGAGTACCCTGTCGATGTCCGAATCAGACATCCTGGAAGATCTCGAGGATACCGACTGGGCCCAAACCGATTTCTCCATCGGCTCCGAAGGGCCTGGGGATCGGCTCCGAAAGGATTCCACTATTATCGGCTCCGAGGAAGCCTTCACCGAAATTTCTCGGCTCCGATAAAGACTTCGGCTCCAAGGGGGAAGTGTCTGAGCCGATGAACCTTATCGGCTCCAATATCAGTGGAGCCGATGAGGATGACCGCCTCGATGCTCCAGACCTCGGCTCCGAAACCAGAGGGGTCGAGGTAGGAGGCATCGAGGCAGACCGTTCCGACCTCGGCTCCGAAGTCCGTGGAGCCGATGGAGAAGTCTGCTTGCCTTTCTTAGCCGTCGGCTCCGACTGACTGGTCGGAGCCGAAGCTTTCCTCTTCTTAGAAGAAGGAGAGGAAGATAAAGCCTCCTTGAAAGAAGGCTTGATTAATTCTCTAAGGATTAATTTGTTTTTCCTCTCCTGGAGGACTCGAGAGGAAAACGCATGGCACACACTGCAGGATTCTTGGAGATGTATGGCGCCAAGACAATAGACATACGAGTGGTCGTCCGTAATGGACATTTTAAATCCACACCTCGTGCACTTCTTAAAACCGGATGGTTTATGTTCCTTAGACATAGTTGTAAAAAAACAGGAACAACAGTAAATTTTAAACAGCTTAGGATACAGGTACAACAAATATGCCAACCAATATATAAATACTGAAAGAGAAACTTTTCCCTTTTTTTTTTTTTTTACAGTAAGAAAAAAGAAAGAAAGCAAGGAGGGTCAAGACCCTCTAACTCAAATGGGTACTTGACCCACACACAACCAATAAAGCAGTTAGAACAGTGAAGGCCCCTCTGACTGAAAGGAATCTTCTCTGACAGGAAATTTCAAGTAAAATCAATAAATCACCAAGAAACACACTCATACACAAATAATAGCTGTTAAAACAGCTTTTGGGTTGAAAAAAAGAAAATTTCTGACAGGAAAAGATACTATTAATATAGTACTTAGCCCAGCCAATGTTGAGACCACGTCCAAGCTCTGTAAGCGGCAAACGAGATCTGGGGGATTAGTGGTGGTGCATCCTGGGATAAAGAAAGCTCAGCCAATAAGAGGCCTCGCTCTATAGCATAAGCGTGCCGAGTCGGAGCCGAGGTATCGGCTCCGAACCCATCTTTCAGAATGTAGGCGAGATCGGATCACATAACATCTGTAGTCAAAGACTCATCGGCTCCAGCCGGAGCCGATGTAGCAGTAGGCTTCGAAGCCTTAGGCCTCGACTCAGAAACTGGAGTCGAGGTCTTAGAAGCCTTGGAAGGTTTTCCCGATGAAGCAGTTAGGGAACCTTCAGGCTTGAGCAAACCCCTTAGGATGAGTTTGTTCTTTCTTTCCTGCAGGACTCTGGGGCTGAAGCCATGGCATACAGCACAAGAGTCCTGCAGGTGTAAAGGTCCCAGGCAGTACACACAAGAAGTGTGACCGTCTGTCAGAGACATTTTCTGACAGCACGAGTCACACTTCTTGAAGCCTGAGACCTTTGAATCCTTGGACATTTTCAAGGAACCGAAGTGTAATCACCACACAAAACACACACACACCGATTACACTATCAGAAAAGGTAAATTAACTAAAAGCTAAAGAAATTAGTTATTTATATAAAATAAATCCCTACAAAACACATACACACCACTATTAGGGATAGAGGGCCCGAAGGCCTAAGGAAAGAACTTAACAGTTCTTGTGGGAAAGGGGCTGGATAAGGGTAGAAAGGATAATATCCACTACACTATAGCTAAAGAAGAAAAAGCTAAGCTAAAAAGGGGTTTAAATAGTTTTTAAGACTGATCTAATACCACTGACCTGAGCCGGTAGAAAAAACAACACCTCGATCGCTGTAGCGGCAAACGAGATCTGAGGTAATTCACGCCTAGCATTGTGGGATATAAGGGGGGCCTCGAGCCGGTGGAACCAACTCTCGAGCTTTAGAGTGGCCGAGTCGGAGCCGAGGTTGGCTCCGAACCCATCCAGCAAGAATGAAGGCGAGATAGACAACTTAACATCAAAAGTTTTAAATTATCATTCATGTACACAAAACTAGGTCTTGTCCCCACCACTTTCAATAATTCTTGATTCCCCTCAATAATTTTCCAGTTCTTCTCAATGACACTATGGATAATACCCCCATCCAAGGTCATTTGCATATCAAAACACAAATGCCTCTGCTCTTGATCCATCATGTCCTTCCCTTTAAAATTTGCTGTCACTGCCTTCTTTCAAATGGGAGGATACCAAGTACCTCTCTTGTCCCACACATATTTTGCTTGTCCTCTCAGTAAATTGTCATCATAACCCCTATCAATAAATAATTTAATTATGTATTCAAATTCATTAGCCAGCAAATGATCCCCACTAGTCATCCGGCTGGCTCTAATGAACTGCCCCTTAGGTATGTTATTCTTAATAAACTTTGGGTGTTGACTAGAGTAACGTAAATAACTATTCATAAATGTTTTCTTACTGTAAATCTTGCTCACAAACTTTTTTTCAGTATCGTCCCATTTTAAATTAACATCCAAATAAATAATGCAAGTTCCCACATCACCAGGCACAAATCTTAAAAAAACAGATGCTTCATTCAACTTGTTCACAAAGGATTCAAATGTCAAACCCTCCAACTGTGATAAAAACTAGGTCATCAATAAACCTTTTGTAATACAAGATGAAATTCCTTTCAAAAAGTCTCCAGCAGTTGGTACTCCCACCATCCCATCATGATATTTGCAAAAGAGGGGGCCACCGAAGACCCCATGGCTACCCCTCTAACTTGTCTGTAATACTGATTATTGAATAAAAAATAGTGATTGCTCTGACATATTCTATGCCTATATTATGTGGAATGGAAGTGTATAAAGAGACAACGTCTAAGGTAAACATGTTATGTTGGTTGGGGTCAAACATCAAAGTTTCACTAAAAAATCTCATACTATCTAGAAAAGCCCATGAATCCTTCAAAAAAGAATCCATTTTTTGGAGCAAGGGATTTAAAAGGGAAACCACCATCAGAGATATGCCTTCAGTAATGTAATTTGGAGCCAAAACTATAGGCTTAAATGGAGGGTCAGACAAACTTTTATGAGTTTTTGGAATACCACGGCACACAGTGTAAATTATAAAAACTCGGCAAACACAGTAAAATAGAGATCCAGGCCACCAATGGAGACAAATCTTTTAATACCACAAAGATTAGCGCTTTCGTCTTGTAGCAAGACTTCATCAGATAACACAAAATGTACATCACATTGCTTTTAAAACCCTTTCAATTAATCACAATTAAAATTTAAAGACACATAAATCTATTACGCTGTTTAAAACTTACATACAGCATAAGATGCATACATAATCCTAAAATTTAACCTATGTGGGTGAAAATGTTTCCAATATACCCTAACATAACTACATAAAAGTTGTAATTTTTAATTTTTTACTGCCTTAGCTATTAATACTAGCTTAATTGTGATGTATTCATTTAAGCCAGGAAAATGCTGGACCTCAGCCTGAGCTGCCACTTCAACTCCCTATTAAGCAGTACATTCTTAATATCACCCCCTCTAGGATTAATTTTCACCACATCAATGATACCAAATTTAAAACCTGTAAAAGAAGAACACACAACAGAGTGTTTATTTATACAATGTACTAGTTTCCTTTCCACTCCTAATATCAAGAAAGTGCTCATGCATTCTATCCTTCAAAGCTCTCTCCGTCTTTCCTATATAGAATGCAGGACACTTTTCACATGTAGCCAAATATACTATCATCTTAGTGTTGCAATTGCCTTTACAAAATCTCACAATACTGTTCATACCATTATTTAGGCATACACTGTCCTCCTTAATAATATGTGAACACTGACTGCAGTTGCCACATTGATTTTACTATTTTGTTGCACTTATCCATTTGTTCAAAAAGTCTTTTATAATTTTTTCCTGTTTTAAAAGAAAATATAGGTCCACTACCTACTACTTCGTATAACTCTTTGATAGTTTTGAGCATACTCCAGTTAGCCCTAACAATGTCAGTGAATATATCAGAAAAAGTATTAAATTCTGTAACACATACCCTTTGAAATTTGTCATCTTTTCTTTTCACAAAAGTGTTCAATGGTTGACCTAATAGAGCCTTATATTTGGTACCCCATCCTCTATATATTTCCTCTAGCACCCCCTGTACCAAGTCACTTGGATACCCCCTTTCAACACACTTCTCACCAAAGAATTAAAGTTCCCCAACCAATTCATTTTTATCTAAGGTCATCCTTGCAACCCTAACGGCCTGTCCTTTAATAAGGCTTTTTTTTCTGAAACTGTGGGTGGTGACTGGTATAATGCAAATAACTACTGCACCAAGTACTTTTTCGAAAAATCTTATATAAATCTTATCTTATGCTGTATGTAAGTTATAAACAGGGTAATAAATTTATGTGTCTTTAAATTTTAATTGTGATTAATTGAAAGGGTTTTAAAAGCAATGTGATGTACATTTTGTGTTATCTGATGAAGTCTTGCTACAAGACGAAAGCGCTAATCTTTGTGGTATTAAAAGATTTGTCTCCATTGGTGGCCTGGATCTCTATTTTACTGTGTTTTGGGAATACCAAACAGAACCCCTATTTTTGGGTTCTCTATTTTACAAAAAATTATATGTTGTATGATTCAAATCACCACACATCAAACTATCATACAAAAAACTAGAAATATATTTGTAACATCTAGAAATGTCACTACCCTCCACTCTCATGTACTCATTTTCATTACTCAGCATATTCTCCATTTTGTTGATATAGCAGCTCTGGTCCATAACTATTAACATGCTGCCTTTGTCACTGTTCATGACTCTAATGTCTTTATTACTAGACAGTTCTTTCATAGCTGACCTCAATTCAACACAAATTATCATAGTGTCTCCCATGCTTACTACAACTGTCACCCAACAATTCCCTCAAATCATTTCCACAAGAAGTTTCAAAACCTTTAAGGTATGCATTAATAAAGGGTTGTAACAGGGTGGTTTAATAAACAATTCAGTAATTCTAATATCTTTAAACATACACCCCAGGGATTACCTCAGTGTCACTGCTCAACAGAGGCACAGCAAAATAATGGGTATAGTTCCCCATACTAAAGGGGTGGCGTAAGCCACAAAACTATGGGCTAGGCTTGTAAATGCCCTCGGGCAGATAGCCTAGTATGAACCTATGAACCTATGAACCTACACATCAAATTTAACTTTCTAATGTATTTCTTTAAATGTAGCACTGTATTAGTAATAGCCACTTTCTTTGTACGGACAAAATTGATGCCAAGTCTTAAAAGCTTCAAATGCCATTCATTGAGTTTAAAATTAGACAAGTTAATAATATCAGTTTCAAACCTATTTTGCCTTAGTTGTTGTCTGTAAAAGAATCGGAGACCAGTCTCCCTTTCTTCCTGGTGGTCATGGGTTTTAATTTCGGAGGTCTCTGTTCTTTTTCTTGGGTTAAAAAAACTTTCAGTTTGGCTCCCAGTTCTTTTTCTGCATTATTTGTGTTGGAATTGCATAATCCACTAGTTTGCTGAACTTCAGCCCCATCTGTCTCATCAGAAATAGAGATGCTGTTGGATTCAACTTCACTAACGTCTCCTGAACTTCTCCTCACAGAATACGTCACTTCCACTTATTCAGAGTAGCCCTTCCACCCTCATTCTTTAAGGCGGACTGACCCAAAAGACCGTTGCTTGTTGCCAAATGAAGAGAAACTCTTTTTACTATTACTAGAAAAAGCAGCATATGCTGTACCCATTTCATATGCTGCTAGATCACGATCTAGTTTGCTATTCTTCCTTTGAATCAAAACCTTTTCATTCTGCTCAATGTCATCAAGTAAGAGCGCATGTTCAGTTCTTTCACTAAACACGAACAGAAAACTGGTTTCAATGAAGCATTCCACTTTAACAATTTCTTCCTTTAGCTCCCTCATGCTGTCTCAGTTACATTCAATAAGCAGACCCAGAAAATTAACAACAGCAGAGTTGAAAAATTCTTTCAGCCTAACAAAAAAAGTATCTTTCTCGGTGACACCATTAGGGCATTTGGAAAACCTTAAGCACTTTGGCACTATCCCAAGCTCGATACACTTGTGAAAATATTTATTTTCAATGTCCAAACTTTTATATCTTTTAAGCAATTTGTTAAGGCTGTCACACTGTTCCCTGTACAAAGTCGATTCCCCTGGGTCTAGCCTCCCTGCTAGCAGTGTGAAGGTAAGTTATTGTTGTGTTTTTTTTTTATTATTACATGGTCGACATTTCGAATGTCGATCATATGGTCTTGGCCATATGCTCTTCAACATTCTGAAATGTCGACCATGTGAAGTAGACGCATATATATATATATATATATATATATATATATATATATATATATATATATATATGTGTGTGTGTGTGTGTGTGTGTGTGTGTGTGTGTGTGTGTATATATATATATATATATATGTGTGTGTGTGTGTGTGTGTATATATATATATATATATATATATATGTATATATATATATATATATATATATATATATATATATATATATATATATATATTTATATATATATATATATATATATACACACACACACACACACACACACATATATATATATATATATATATATATATATATACACACACACACATATATATGTATGTGTGTATATATATATATATATATATATATATATATATATATATACACACACACACACACACACACACACACATATATCAACACACACACATATATATCAACACACACACATACATATAAACACATCCTGGCAAAATCAAAAAAAAAAAACAGAAAATGGGGACAGAGGTAGGGAGCAACTACTGCAGCAGTGATACTTCAAACATCTACTGTTATGGTAAGTTTACGTACACATCTGTACTATTGTTCATCATATTGATCACTGGTGCAGTTGCCATAGTTGTATGGATAGATTACCTGAGCTTAGTGCATTTGGGAGGTGGAAGGGAAGCCCATGGATAATGGTCCTAGCAAAGCCTGATCTAAACCTAGAGAAGGAAAAAAAAGTTATGTACTCACCATAATGTTCCATGTTTGTAGTCCATCTCACCCTTCATTCTTAAATATGAGTTAGGAGCCGATCTTCGGCTCCGACTCGGCCTATTACAAAGCTCAAAGTCACTTAGTTGGCTCGTGGCTAGGTAGGCATCCCATAGTGCACTAGTACACTCCCCAGATCTTGTTTGCTGCTAAACTACATAAAGATAGAAAAGGTTATCCAAAAAGAACAACAATAATGAAAGGTCTCCACCCTACCAAAGGTAACACTATCCTGTCTCCAGATCCTTCCAGGACGGTGGTAGGTGGGTGGGTTCGTAAGAATGAAGGGCGAGATGGACTACAAACATGGAATGTTATGGTGAGTACATAACTTCTTTATGTTCTGTAGTCCTATCTCGCCTTCATTCTTACATATGGGACAGCGTCCCTAGCACCTTTTTCTCAGGTGGCTCACGGGAATATACTCCTGAGTACCGTGGAACCAAAGGACCAAAGGAGGCTCTACCCCTGGAGGTCAAATCCAGTTTGTAATGAGTAACAAAGGTATGAGGGGTAGCCCAAGTTGCTCCTGCACAAATACTGTCAATTGGAACTCTGGCTTGAAAGGCAGTAGATGTGGACAGGGATCTTGTGGAATGAGCCTTAATTTTGAACGGTAGGATCTTTCCATTGGAGGAGTAAATGAAGGAAATACAGTTCGAAATCCAATTAGATAGGGTCACTTTAGAGACTGGCAGACCTATTCTAGACTCAGAAAAAGACATGAACAATTGATCTGACTTTCTATGTTCTGTAGTCCTGTGAAGGTAGAACTGTAACTGCCTGTGAACATCAAGTTGATGAAATTTGTATTCTGCAGTGCTGGAATGATAGGGGAAAAATACGGGCAGTTCGATAGTTTGGTTCAAATTAGTCTGAGAGCAAACTTTAGGGATAAAGGAAGGATTTGTACGAAGGGAAACTCTGTCTTTGTGGAAAATCAAATAAGGAGGCTTGATTGACAGTACTTGTAACTCTGACACCCGTCTAGCTGATGTAATAGCTACTAGAAACAAAGTCTTCCAAGACAGAAACTTCAAATGACATGAATGTGCGGGCTCAAAAAGCGGGTAAGTTAGTTTGGACATAACGAAATTTAGATCCCAAGGAGGTATGGGTTCCTGAAAGGGAGGTCTCAGCAAAGTAGCGCCTTTAAGGAAGGTTTTACATAATCTGTGGAAGATCAGATTAGGTTCATGTTGTCCCATATGAAAGTTAGATATCACTGCCAGTTATACCCTAATTCTGGCAGCAGCTGATCCCTGATGGAAAAATTCAGACAAAAATTCTAACACCACAGGGATGGATGCTGTGTAAGGATCTACATTTTTTTTCTTCTGCTCAGATAGAAAACCTTCTCCATTTGCTAGTGTATAACTTCCTAGTGGAAGGTCTATGTGAAGACATGAGGATGTGGGTTACAGCAGGTGAAAGATCATGAAGCCTGACTAAAAATGGAAATGGAGCAGCCACGCTGTCAAGTTGAGGGTGTGGAGGCAGGGGTGAAGGGAGCCTGACATGTGTGTTAAGAGGTCTGGAACTGGGTCCAGAGTCCACGGATCATCTAGTAGATGAGGCCCGAGAAAGTGGAACCAATTCTGGCGAGGCCAGTAAGGCGTGATGAGAATCATTTTGCTTCCCAAGAACTTTGCTTTCTGGATCACTTTGGATATGAGCGGAAAGGGAGGGAATGCATAAAGGAGTCCTAGGGGCCAATTGTGAACAAGTGCGTCTCTCTGTGACTCCCCGGGAGGGGGGATAAGGGAGAAATAGCTGCTGCATTTGGCATTGATGGGGCTTGCAAAGAGATCGCAGCAAGGCTGTCCCCCATTTGTGGAAGATTTGTTCCGTTACTTCCTGATACAGAGACCACTCGTGAGGCATCAAGATTGCCCTGCTGAGCTTGTCGGCTATCAAATTGGTTGTCCCCGGGATATGCATTGCTACTAGAAAGAGTAGGGAAGATATCGCCCACTTCCAAACACAAACAGCCTCTCAACAAAGGGGATAAGATCTGGTTCTTCCTTGCTTGTTTAGATACCATACCACTGACATATTGTCCAATTGGATTGCTATCATCCCTAGAGGAAGAAAGTCGTGAAGAGCTTGCAATGCTAGAAGCACTGCTCTCATCTCTAGGACATTGATATGCAGGTGAGCCTCGTGATCTTGCCATGTGCCTTGGACAGTCCTGCCTACCTGCCTAGATAATGCCCCCCCCACCCTATCTGTGAGGCATCCGTGGTCACCTTAGCAATGGGTTGGTGAAGGAGGAATAGAGTGCCTGTTGTCAGCTGATAGGGCTGAATCCACCAACGAAGATTCTTTTTGCACAACTCTGTTATGAGGATATAGTGAGACAGAGGCAGTTGTTGAAGAGACCACAGGGAAAATAGAAGCCATTGAAGAATTCGCATATGCAATCTGGCTAGTGGGACTAGATTTATGGTAGAGGCCATGGTCCCTAAGAGTTTCAGCACTGTCTTTGCCTTGACTTTCTGTAGAGGAAGCAAACTGTGACTTTGTTGTCTGAGGTTTTGAATTCTGTCTGCAGGCAGACGAGCTAGCATGGTGACTGTGTCTATTTCTGCACCTATAAAAGTCACAAACTGAGAGGGCGATAAGGCAGACTTTTCCCAATTTATTATAATCCCCAGCTGGGAACACAGCTGGATGGTCGAATCTCTGGCTTGTAGGAGTAGGTGCCTGGTGGTGACGGTCAGGAGCCAGTCATCCAGGTACGGAAACATTGGGAATCCATGACGTCTCAGGTGAGCTGTCACTACCGACATACATTTGGTGAACACCCTGGGGTCTGTGGTGAGACCAAAGGGCAGAGCATGAAATTGGTAATGATTGGCTCCCAGCCGGAAGCATAAATGACTCCTCGATGCTCTGTCCATTTTTATATGGTAGTACACATCTTGGAGGTTTATGCAGCACATCCAATTGTCTTTCCCTAACAGAGGGAGTATAGAGTGCAGTGTCACCATCTGGAACTTGGCCTTCTTTACGGATTCGTTTAATTTGCTGAGGTCCAAGATGGGCCTCCAGTCCCCTGTTCATTTTGGCACTAAAAAGAATCTGGAGTAAGTTCCGAATCCTATCTGGTCTGCTGAGACGGTTTGGGTGACTCTCTTTGAAAGCAGCTTTTGCACTTCTACAGTTGCTTGATCCCTGTGATTGAGTGGAGCATCCGGGATCTTCTTGGGAGTGTGGGGTGGAAGAGAAAAGGGTATGGAGTCTTCTCTGGTGATTATTCTTTGTACCCATTTGTCTTGGGAGATGTTTAGCCAGGCTTCTGGATACAAAGATAAACAACCCCCGACTGGCTCCAGAGAAGCACAGCCAGGCCCCACATCAGGAGCACTGATAGGAACGGCCTCGGAAGGAATCGTGGCCACCCTGGTTTTGCGGACCCCCCCTGCCTCTAGGGCGAAGTCTACCATTAGCTCCTCTGCCTCTGAAGGAGGAATCACCCTGTGCATCTGGAAAAAATCTCTGGAACTTCTTGAACCACACTTTACTACCTCCATGACCCTTGGAATATGGTCTAGAAGGGACAGTAAAACATACTCCCATGGCAGAGAGAGTTTTCCCTTCTTGTTCGTACCTGGTGAGTGTATCTTTTACCTTAGGTCCAAACAGAGAAGAACCATCAAAGGGGGCATTGGTAAAGGTAGACTTGAAAGGCTCCGCAAAATTACATAAGCGCATCCAGGACTGTCTCCTAAGGCAAACTCCCGAACCCACTGCCCTGCTCGCTCTGTCGGCTGGATAGGAGATCAGCCTCATGGAGGAATTCACAATGGAATTTAAGGTGGACAACTGAGCAGTCACCTTTTCAGGGACTCCTTCAGTAGATGTACCTTGAAGAGTATCTCCTAACTCCTCCAGGAGATCTCTCTGAAGCCTAGTAAAATATGTGAGATAGTTCAGCGATCTGAGGTAAAAGCTGCTGAAAAGAAGATATCTATCCATCGTTCGAGAGTCCTTGTTCCGTGGATGGACAGATGAAGAAGTCTCTGCTAGCTCCTTCTTAGTGGCCGCTGCCACCACCATGGCATCTACAGGCGTGCCCATGGACAAAAATTCTTTCTCTTTTGGGGCCGAGAGAAATTTGTTGGGTCTTCTGGGGACTGGCTCCATGGAATCAGGAGTTTCCCACATCTTTCGACTAACCAGGTCCAAGAGTTCGTCAAAAGGTGGAGACACCCAAGAGGCTGACGGCTGAGACCCGAAAGCCTTCAGGTACACTGACTCCTCATCAGAAGGGGTGACAGTGGGCCAGCCGCCTCTCTGCTTTAGGATCTCTCGAATGTCTACAAAGGAGACACCATCAGAGGACGACTTGGGGGACCCTTCTGACTCTGTGAGGTCAGTGTCTGAGGTGATAGACTCATCAGGGAAGTCTACATGCTTCCTCTTGCATGTCCTCTTCCGAGGGGGCTCCTCAGGAGGGTATTCCAGGGAGGTCTCGGAAGACTGGCGGCCACCCAATGGGGGATCCTGAGGCTGCAGGTCTCTGCTGCCAAGGGAGAGAGAAGGTGCTGAGACAGAGGTTGATGCTTGAGGGGGAAGAGTATCGGTACCCTTGCGCAGAGCTGATGACAGAGACAGCACAATCCTAATCATCTCAAATGCAGATCTCTCCGGCTCTGAAGACAGCCCCGGTTCCGAGGAAACGGAGGTAGTCCTCAGCTACAGAGCGACCGGCTCCGAGATGGATGTAGGCTCCAAGCTCACCCTAGTCAGCACACCGAGAGGGAGACTCGGCACCAAAGAGGTTTGGGTCCAAGTGTCCCTGTCGGGGCCGACTGTTGAGCTTCGGCTCCTAGACACCACGGACGGCACCAAAGGTGTCAGAGCGGAACTCGGCTCCGAGACAGCCACAAGGGGAGCTGGAATCGAGGGTTCCACCAGAAGTGGCACCGAAATCTCCAGCTCCGAAGGCCCAACTCGGCTCGGAGGAGGAACCACAACAGGGAGAATGGACTCAGATGGCTCCAGAACCGACTGGGTCGGAGCCAACAACAATTTGGGCAAAGCAGATGACTTCAAGACTCTAAGCACTACTCTCTCCACATCTTCTTCTGACAGGCTCTTGGAGGATCTGGATGACAGGGTAGGCGACATGGATCTCTGTAAAATGGGAGATCTTAAGGTTGGGGAGACCAGCAAAAGATCTCTGGATCGGCTCCAATGCAATTTTTCAGTAGTCGGCTCCAAAAGGCTTGGGGCCGACACTGTAGTGTCAACATCGACCACCTCAAGTGGCTCCGAGGACAGTGGAGCCGAGGAGGTAGAAGCTTCATCTAGTTTCAATGTTTTCTGAGGAGGTTCCGACAAACTAGTCGGTGCCGGAGAATGTCTCTTGACCGACTTGACCTTCTCTTTTCTAGATGAATGAGACTTTGAAGATGAAGAAGAGCTTGCTAAGTCTTCCTCGAAGGAAGGCTTGAGGAGACCTTTCAGAATTAACTTGTTCTTTCGCTCCTGGAGAACTCTGCAGCTAAAGAAGTGACAGTAGGATCAAGTTTCCCTGAAGGTGAATGGCTCCGAGGCAATAAACGCAATTACTATGACCATCTGTAATCGACATCTTTTGGGAGCACTTAAGGCATTTTTTAAAACCCGAAGGTTTATGGTCTTTGGACTCTTTAGACATGGCTATAAGAGCTCTATGAACATTAAGGAGGAGGACAAGGTCCTCTAATTTAAACGGGCCTCGCCCTAAGACAGATACACACCACACACAGCAAGGACTAGGTCCTCTAACTTAAACGGGCCTAGCCCTAACAAACCACACACACACACACACACACACACACACACACACACACACACACACACACACACACACACACACACACACACACACACACACAAGAGAAACAACAGAGGACTAGGTCCTCTAACTTAAATGGGCCTAGCCCTGTTATAAAGATTCAAAGTTAAAGCAGAGGACTAGATCCTCTAACTTAAACGAACCTGGCTGGAAAGGCAGAAGCTAAACCGGGAAAAACAGAATTTTAAGCAGCAGGCAAAGTTTGAAAGGCAAACAACACTGCACAGAATTATTAATCTATAAAAGAGAGAAAAACAAGGTCCTAATACAAACAAGGACCTACGGAAATATAAACTGTATCAGAAAATGGCACACAACACTGCACACAATATTAATGTACGAAAATGTGAAAACAAGGTCCTAACACAAACGCGGACCTACGGAATATTAACTTTATCGGAAAACTAGCACACAGAATACCACACAGAGAACAACCAGGGCCCAACGGCCAACAAGTTCTCAAAACTAAGTAAATAGCAAAAACACTTCTATACACTACCTATAAGACAACTATCACTAATATTAAGTATAACTAGCTAAGTATATCAAGAAATATCAATAAAATACGAATAATAAGGAAAAAGTTTTGAACTTAGCCACGGCCAAGCAAGAAGTACTTCTGAACTTGTACACGCGGCAAACGAGATCTGGGGATTGTACTACTGCACTATGGGATACCTACCTAGCCACGAGCCAACTAAGAGACTTTGAGCTTTGTAATAGGCCGAGTCAGAGCCGATGATCGGCTCTGAACCCATATGTATGAATGAAGGCGAGATAGGACTACAGAGGATCATGCTTTTGGCTCGTCAAAAGTATGTATAGAGGACCAAGTTGCTGTTTCTGTTTATTTATTTTACATTTTGTTGAGTGGGGAGGTCCAGTTGGTCATAAAGGCCCCAGGAAAAAAGCTCTAGTACATGCATTGCAAACAAATGTCAAAATAAATAAGAAAGTAACTATACATACAGTAGTAAGGATTCTTATACTAGCTATATTCTACAGATATAAGTGTCACAGTACAGAGTACTTGGTTATTTACAAAGGTTGGAAAGTAAAAGGTTGATTTAATTATGAGATATAAATGAAATAAGTGGTAAAAGAGTCAAGAGAGACATAGGTAGAAGATGGGGTGGGTGAAAACAGAGCGATGGTTAGTAACAGATTAGAAGAGAGCTATAGTACAAGAGGAGGAAGAAAGCAGAGATGTTATACTTATCGTGGAGATATACAACTACAGAGTCAGGATGTTGAGGAATGTTTTCGGTACTTTTCCGTTAAACCCCTACCAGTTCTCGCTTCCGTAAGAAGGAGTAAAAATGAATACTTGTCCCATTCTGCTGGAACACATAGCATTAAGTAGTGTAGAAATGTTGCAATGAGAAGCATTTTAACAGTAGTAATTTGAGGGAGGAGAATGTTTTTTCTTTCACCTGTAGTCTTTCTTCTAAATGATTGCACATACCTTGCATCCTTTGGAATCGGAAACGTCACTCCCCAGAGAGTAGCGAACTGAATCCGAAGGTCGCATTTCTGAAGGAAATCTTACTAGCAGGCGCTGCAGTCTTCTGATATCCTTTATGGTTGGTTTTCAAAGTTAGAAGGCCAGCTGCTGTATTCTGTTGAAGTATTTATAAGCTGGCACTGAAACATGAACTGCATTCTTTATACTGTTATTATACATACCAGTCTGTCTTTACTATTCAAGTATTAAGGCTTCTAAATGGTTAGAAATCAGTGAAAAAGCAATGCGTGCTTGACTTTGTGATGATACAAGGTCATCGTTATGGTTATTTTACTAACTGCAATGTTGTCCCGGTTATTTAATTATGTACACAGAAAAAGGAATACTTCAAACTGTGTGACAGTTTCTTTACAACAGTCAATACTACTCTGCTGCATCTGTTGTCTGTCTCCAAAATTTTAGCAATAAACATCAAACTTTCCTTTATGAATGCACAAATCTGTGACTTTGGTACTTTTCCATTAAATAGAAACTTGTGCGTCAGTTGTACGGACGTACCTGTCACATAGACGCTTGTGTCTGCTACTGAAATACCGGCAAAATACAGAAGCGTGAACTGGTAGGGGTTTAACGGAAAAGTACCGTGTTTTCTTAGATGTGTTTTGAATGCTTGTTGGTTTTCAAGAAGCCTAAGAGCATGTAGGAGGGCATTCCAGAGAATAGTTACAGAGTTTGAGTATAAGGAAGTTCCTGATGGATTTTCAGCTAAGTGAGGGAGAGGAGGAGCTTGTCTTTAAAGTGAAGATCTTTGACAGGGTGGTTGTGTTGAAGCATGCCTTTTAGTCCCAGATACTTATATGAGTTAGTAGTAGCTGACTATAGTGGAGGTGATGTGGGAGTTACAACCCAATTTAGTTGTTTAAGGGCAGAACATTAATAAGTTCTAAATAAGTGATTTGCAGCAAAGTGCAATTTTTTATTGTAGCATTGTTCCAGTGTTGCTTATGTGGACATTTGTACGTAAGTAAAGAGTGGAAAGGCATACAATAGTGTAGTTAGGAGGTAGGCTTTACTTATGCTCTCTCTAGGTCTGTCTATTAGGTAGGGTTTTGTTCTACACAAGAGACCAATCTCTCTTTTTTTTTTTTAATATCAGTTTGAAAGTGTAGGTCAAACTTCAAGTTGTCACCAGATGTGACACCTAACACTTTGATGTTAGGGACCTTCACAATCACAGTGTTATTCAATGAAGTGATTTTGACAAGAGTTTTACTTTGGCAGAATGTTTTTGGGGTGAAAAGTAGTGATTTCTTTTTTGGGGGGTTAAATAGAAGCTGTGAGTTGTCTAGTCAGGATTCTATGGACAAAGGATTTCTAGTAATTTATTGATGTTTTTGTAGGCTAGAGGCTGTGCAAATGAATTTAGAGTAATCTGCATATTGGACAAAAGTGGTGTGCTTAGAAGCAGTGTGTGGATCATTTATAAATATGTTAAGCAGGAGCGGTCCAAGTATGGAACCTTGTGGCTCTCATTGAATCATAGGAGATTACTAGGCTATCGACCTAGAGGTCATTTTAAGCCTAGCCATTTCATCCCAATGTAATACCATGGAAATGCTGGTCAATGCCCAAGTTTGCATTTAGTGATGACTGCCCATGTCCAGGCAGGTTGTGGGTGCTATCCCGGTAAGAATTTACAGTGCCCCATCCACTTGTCCATGTTCATCTTGAACAGTGTCATACAGGTGCTCTGTTTCACATGAATTGGTAGCCTGTTCCAAAGATGTGGCAGCCGCTGGGAGATAAATATGTCCTACCACCACATCTTATTTAAGTCGCAGGCCATATTTAGGTCCCTGGAATGTGTAGCCTTAGTCCCATTTGATTTACTGATATGCAGCACGTTCATTAAGTTTGGGTTGCTCTGTAGGCCAGGCATAAGTATCCCCTAAGAAGTCTACAAGATACAGAGTATAGTGACAGGGACCTAAGTTGGTCTGTGTAAGGCACATGCTGGAGCCTCTCCTACAGTAATGGGTAGAAATTATGAGTATTCTTGCCGCCATTTCACTGTTTGGAACCTGTCTGTTAGGTAGCTGTTAAACCAAGAGAGGGAGGAGGCAGAGAGACCCAAGGAGGAGTGTTTTAGCAATAGTTTATGGTGGGAGATGGTGTTGAATGCTTTGGACAGGTCTTAAAATAAGGACGTTAATAGGTTTCCAGTGTTTCTGTTTTTATTAATGGTATCAGCAAAGTGAAGTAGGGCAGTAGTGGTGCTATGTTTGGAATGAAAGCCAGTTGTGCTGGGAAGAGAATGTTGTTTATGGTACGGTACTGAAGCAATTTGGAATGAATATACTTTTCTAATATTTTAGAAAATGGTGATAGTATGGCAATTGGTCTGACGTTGTAGTAGTCAGCAGAGGGTCCTTCTTTCTGAAGAGGAAGTATGGATGCCTTCTTCTAAATGTCTGGGGCATGAGATTCTGGAATGTATCTGTTTATTAGTATAAATACTGGATATGACAGAGATTCAGCTGCAATTTTTAGGAATTCAGGAGGAAGGCTGTCTGCAGTAGAGCTTGTATTTTTTAGTTTTAGGAGATATTTTCTTATTAAGGAGGTAGGGGCAGGTCTGAGTGAGAAGTGAGCTTCCATGGGTTTTTGTTGGTTTGGGTTGACATGATGGTAGGGTTGTCTCTGATAAGTGAGGCTACATCTTGAAGGAAGTATTTGTTAAAGTTATTAGGAACTGTTGATGAATAGTCTTCTGGGGAGGGACTGGGTTGTTGACTTTGGCCTAGATTTAGTAGATTTTGGACCAATGACCAGATTTTTTTAGGATTGTTTTGGTGTGCCTGCTGGAGTTTTTTTGTCAAATCTTATACTGTGTTTGGCATTATTTCTTAACTGTCTGTAGTGTAGATTTTTTTTCCTCAGATTTGTTGGTATGACATGCTTTCCGGGTCTTGTATCCTAAGCACCATTAGCTGTCTACTGTTTTTAGATAGACATGTTGCTGGATTACGTTTAACTCATTTTCTCCTGAAGGTAGCATGTTTGTTCAGTATATTGGTAGAGATGTTGTTAAATCTGAGGGTGGCTTCATCTAAAGAAAGATTTTTTTTAACAGATTCCAGTCATATTGCTTCAAAGTAAAGTAAAGATGAAACTGTCTATATTAAAATTAGATAGGTTATGCACATTCTTGTATGTGTGGTGTTTTACTGGATTGCATACAACCCTGTTCACAAAACTGAGCAGGTGGTCACTTAGGCTTTCAGTGTACCATAGTTATAGATATTACTGGGTTTGGTTGAGAGAATCCAGTATAAAGTAGATGCCTTAGGAAAGCTTGTTATAGCCTGTTTGTGTATTGATGAGCCAAGAGAAACCATACAAGTTAGTACTGGGAGTGGGGTTATCAGATACAGTTTGAGCCCAGATTATGTTAAGGTCCCCATGAATGAATGTTTCTTGGGGTATAGATAGGTAGATGCCCAAGAGAGTATGTCCTCTGTTGTGCTGATGTTATTGCCTGGGGGAATACATAAAGCTATGATACATATAGTCTTATAAGAGTTTAACTTGAGTAAGATAATAAGAATCTCTGCATTATTGAATGAGGGATGCTTTTTCTAATAAAGGTTTATGTTCAGGTGTTTTGTTATATAATAGCTACTCCACTTGCTTTTTTCGATATATGGTCTGGCAAAGGACAATACATCCTGGATGGAGGATTTCAATGTCTTTGAATTCAGGTTTTAGTCACTTTTCAGTGATATTGATGATGTTGGAGTTGTAACGTGATATGAAAGGATGCAGTTCAGTTATTTTGTTACACATGCTTTTCAATTAAATTTTTATAAATATTAGACTTAGTGTTACATTATTAATGGCTATGTGGGCCATTATAGGACAGGCAGTTGTGGTTGGGCCTAGGTTAGGGTGAATGCCACTGCATAGTTGCAGACTGAGTAGGGATAGCTGGAAAATACAATGACACTTGGTTTAAAATTTGTGCTTTGTGACTAATGTATGGCTTGGGTTACTTTCTTTTATATACGGTTGTTTGAAAAGATGGATGTGAGACAGGATGTAAAGGTTGTGGGCTATACTGAATGAAATATGGCAGTAATTGCCATTGAGCACAACAGACTGAACATTGGGCATAAGACTGGTGTTGAGATGTGTATGGCAGCTGGTTATGTGTGCGAGAAAGAGGAGGAAGAGAATTATAGTACTTTGAATAGCATGATTATAATTTATTATTATGCTAGTGCTTAATTAGTGAAAATGTAAACAGGATACTGAGAGAAAGCTGGATAGGGTTTCACTGGTTGTGGCATAGCTGAAGTGAGAAGTGTTGTCAAGTTACAATGCAGCAGGAATCCAGCTGAAGTAAAAAAGGTAGGAAGTGGTTAGTGGGTGTGTGAAGGAGGGGCAAAAGTATAGACTGCTATCTATTTTCTGATTGGTGGTAATGTGGTGACTGGAGATTAGCTAAGGATAAGTATAGATGACGTGGGGGTAGGTGAGAATTGGGGGGGTAGGATAGGAGAGAGGAATGAGCCTGAATGTATTATTAATTGCCTACTGTTTTTAGATAGCCATGTTCTAGAATACTTCTAGAAGCCAATCCTTTCCAAAAAGCCATAAAGGAAGCAGTGGCATAGCGGTGGCATTCTCGCCTCACAACAAGAGGTTCTGCAGTTCAATTCTTGGCTGGGTACCTTCTGTGCGGAGTCTGCATGTCCTCCCTGCGTTCATGTGGGTTTCCTCTGAGTGCTCCGTTTTTTTCCCATGTTACAAAGACATGCTTCTGGAGCGTTTCTCCCCAGGCATCCGCTGAAAATTGGCTTCGTTCGAAATTGGACTTTCCCGGCAAACAAATGTTAAATAAATAAACAAAGGCCCTGGTAGAATGGGCCTTGACCATGACTGGAAAGGTTTTGTTGTGATAGGAATAAATAAGAAGTTATGTACTCACCATAACGTTCCATGTTTGTTGTCCATCTTACCTTCAAATCAGTGCTTGGTTGAGTTCGGAACGGAGAATCGGTTCTGACTCGGCCTTAAACGAAAGCCCGAGAGCTTCCACCGGCTCATGGCTATACCCTATCCCATGATGCTCCGGGAAGATTACCCAGATCTTGTTTGCTGCTAAACAAGATTGGGTGCTTCCATGCAGGCTCTACGCTAAGTGGAAACTTTTCTGTTTTTTCTCAACCAATTTTATCAAAATTTTGTGATATTGTAATTTTTTCTAGCTTAAAAGTAGTGTGTAGTATTTTAGAGTGTTCATTATTGCATTTGTGCTGTTTTTCTTGTTGGCCATTGTCTACCGCTAGGTCCGTCTATTTCTTCTCCCTATCCCAGTCCCAAACTCGTTTAAATTAGAGAGTTTTGGGTCATTGATTGTTGCTATCAGTGCTAATTAGAATTAATTAATTAGAATAACATTCTGGAGTAAGGTGGAAATGAAAGCCACCATACTCCTGGGAAAAATACAGTTTGTAGTGAGCAATAAATGTATGAATATTGGACCAGTTAGCAGCATAAATATCATCAACTGATATTTTAGGCAAAAAGGCAGAAGAAGTAGAAGCTAATCTTGCTGCATGTGCTTTTTTTTTTGGGGCGTCGGTTGGTAAATTTAAGCCTTTGGTCTGATAAACATGAGAAATGCAGTTAGCTAACCATCTCACCAATGTAGTTTTTTTGACACAGCCTGACCCAATTTTGCTTCGGAAAAGGAGACAGATAATTCGTCTGACTTTCTGAAAGGTTTCATTCTGTGGAGGTAAAATCACAACTGTCTATGTACATCCTGTAAATGAATCCTATATTCCCCTTTATTAGTGAAATTAGGGAAGAAAACTGGTAAATTAATAAATTGATTGAGCGCTGCTCTGATGCCACCTTAGGTAGAAAGGAGGGACTGGTGCATAAAAAAACCCTGTCTTTACAATAAAAAATGATATATGGTGCCTGGCAAGACACAGCATGGAGTTCAGATACTCTTCTAGTTGATGTAATGTCCACAAAAAAGATAGTTTTCCATGACTGGAACTTTAAGTTCGTTTTGGATGCTGTTTCAAATGGAGACTGTGTTAATGCTTGCAGCAGTGCAGCAAGATCCCAAGGAGGGGTGGGATCTTTGATAGGTGGCAGCAGAAGGAAGGTACCATTGAGGAAGGCTTTACACAATGTAAGACAAGCCAGAGAGGAGTGATTTTCACCCAAGATGGAACTGGATATCATAGCTAACTGTACCTTGACTAAGGAGTAACTAGCTCCATCATGAAAAACTGAAGCAACTGTTGAAACAGGGGTGGAAAGGGGGTCCAAATGACTCTCAGAAGCCCAAACAGAAAACTTTTTCCATTTATTTTTACAGATTTTCCTAGACAAGTCTTTCTGAGAGGAAGTGAGAATATGTACTACTTCAGAAGAAAGTCTGGACTGCCTAGCCATCATTGGAAATGGAGAACCCACGTGGTCAGCTTGAGAGCTAGAATGCATAGATGAGGTATCATGGATGGCTGAGAATGAAGATCTGGATATGGATCCAGTATCCATCTAGGGTGTATCAGATGAGGCCAAAGGAATGGGAAATGACACCTGTCTAGGCCAGAATGGAACAATGAAAATGACTATGCAATTCTGTTGAAATGTTTTCTGCAGAAATTTCAGGATTAGAAGGGTTAGTGGGTACACATAAAAAAGGCCAATCATGGATCACAGCATCCCTCAGTGACCCCCACCCCCCGGAGGGATTAGAGCAAAGAATCTGATGCATTTGGAATTGGTGGGAGAAGCAAAACAATTACACCATGGTTGTCCCCACTGATGAAAATTTTGTTTTTTCACTGGATTGAGGGGATCACTTGTGAAGTAAAATGGATAGACCTGCTCAACCTCGGTACTAATACAATGGACCTCCCCTGTATGTCTGTTATTATTAGAAAGCAACCAGAAGAGATTGCCCACTGCCACACTGTCATCATTTCTTGACACAAAGGATAGGTGCATATTCTCCCCTGTTTTTGATGTACCAGATGACAGACATATTGTCCATCTGAATGGATATCATCCACCCTTATGGTGGGCCTGCAATGCTAAGATGACTGCCCTCATCTCTAAGACACTGATGTGAAGATTGGCCTGTAAAGGGGACCACATGCCTTGGACTATCTTTTCCAAATAATGTCCCCTACCCCAGCAGGGAAGCATCCATAGTCACCGTGGATCTGGGTAAAGGGGAATCAAAGAGGTTCATAGGTTGGTACTAGGCTATTGGCCCTAGGGCCTATACAAGCCTAGCCATAACAATTCCCTGGATATTTCTTCCCACAATATTTACTTCCATGGACCCCTGTCTAGCAGGGTGAATGACGTGATCCCTGGGGTGAATTTCCTATCTCCCATCCAATCGTCAAGGTTCCTTTTGAAGACGGCCAAGGAGGTGCTCTGCTTGACATGTATGGGCAGTCTATTCCAAAGTGTGGGGAGTCTCTGGGTCAGGAACCTATCCCTCCAACATGTTTTGTTCATTGTGATGGCAAGGTTTATATCCCTGGAGCGTGTGGCTCTGAAGGATTGGGATTTCTTTAAGTGGAGCATGTCCAACAGCTCAGGGTTTGACATGGCCCTGAATGTTAAGCAGAGATAGCCTGTGGGTAGATGATATGCCATAGAGTATAGCTGGAGTTTTTTTAGACGGTCAGCATAGGGCATCTGTTTTAGGCATGTGATTCTTTTAGTGAGGTCTTTCTGCAGCCTTTCCAGCTGTTGCAGATGTCTTGTGAGGTACATACCAAACGGGGCATTGTACTCTAAAATGGGTCTAATGAGGGATGAGTACAGTGGGACAATGACCTCCTTTTTTCTGGATGAAAAGCCCTTAGTGATGAAGTGTGCCACAGAGAAGGATTTCCTGACTGACGTGGTTATCGAAGGTGAGACCACTATCCACCTGGGTCTCTAAGTCTCTAATCCCACTTTCAGTGTTTAGTGTACTACCACCTATGTGGTAATTCATGGGTACATGTTTTTTTCCAAAGGGGATAACAAGAAGTTATGTACTCACCATAACGTTCGATGTATGTAGTCCATCTTGCCTCACATTCTTACTCACGGGTTCGGAGCCGAATATCGGCTCCAACTCGGCCAACTTTTTATTTACTAGCTCGAAGTCTCCCATTGGCTGGGCTAAGCAGGTATCCCATGCTGCACTGCTCCATATCCCCAGATCTAGTTTGCTGCGAAACCAACAATCACACCTCATGCATAACAACAACCCAATAAGGTAGAATACTAACCAGGAGAATAAGAAAACACAAGCTACCATTGAAGGGTACTCTAGAACCAATTACAACCTCCAAATCCTCCAGGAAGGGGGCAGGTGGGAGGGTACGTAAGAATGTGAGGCGAGATGGACTACATACATTGAACATTATGGTGAGTACATAACTTCTTGATGTTATGTAGTCCAATCTCGCCTACATTCTTACTCACGGGACAGCATCCCCAGCACCTCTATCCTGGGAGGCTCAAAGGAAGATACTCCTGAGGACTGTGGAACCAAAGGAAGCTCGACCCCTAGATGCTACGTCCAGTTTGTAATGAGTAATAAAGGTGTGCAGAGAAGCCCACGTGGCTGCAGTACAAATATCATCCAAAGATAGTCTGGCATGGTATGCCATAGACGCAGAAACAGCCCTAGTAGAGTGAGCCTTGACGGGGAACGGTAGATTCTTTCCCGCTGAAGAATAAATAAAGGAAATACAATTTGAAATCCATCTGGAAATGGTAACCTTGGAAATAGGAGAACCCACTCTATTTTCTGAAAAGAAAACAAACAGTTGGTCATATTTTCGTAGGTGTTTGGTCCTGTGTAGGTAGAATTGTAGTTGTCTGTGCACATCCAGTTGATGGAACCTAAACTTTGCCTTGTTTGAGAATTGAGGGAAGAACACTGGCAGCTCAATAGACTGATTGAGATCAACAGAAGATGTTACTTTGGGGAGAAAGGATGGATTGGGTCTGAGAGAAACTCTGTCCTTATGAAAAATTAAATACAGGGGTTTGATGGAGAGAGCTTGAATCTCTGACACCAATCTGACTGATGTGATGGCTATTAGGAAAGCTGTCTTCCATGACAAAAACTTTAACTCGCAGGTGGCAGCCGGCTCGAAAGGTGGGGAAGTAAGGGCTTGCAAAACAAAGTTTAGATCACAGGGCATGATAGGTTCAGACACAGGAGGCCGGAGTAATAAGGTGCCCTTTAGAAAGGCCTTACAGAGTTTATGGGCCATAAGGGAAGGCTCATAGGAGGTATGAAATAGCCGCCAGCTGGGCTTTTATGGTAGTGGGCGCAGAGCCCTGCTGAAAGAGCATGGACAAGAAATCCAAGACAGCAGCAACTGGGGCTGTGAAAGGGTCAATTCCTTGGGCCTGAGCCCAAATAGAGAATCTCTTCCATTTGCTGGAGTAAATCTTCCTAGTCGAGGACTTATGAGAAGAGGATAAAATGTGCACCACCTCAGGTGAAAAAAGATGAAGTCTGACTAACGATGGAAGTGGAGTAGCCAGGCTGTCAACCTGAGGGTCCGCAGGGAGGGATGGAACTGTCCCGACATGAGTGTCAGTAGGTCTGGAACTGGGTCCAGAATCCAAGGAGTGTCCACTGCGAATGGATGGAGAAAGGAGAACCAGACTTGGTGAGGCCAGTGTGGGGCAATTAGAATAATCTTGCTTCCCAAGGAAATGGCTTTCTGAATCACTCTTGGAAATGGAGGGAAAGCGTAGAGCAGACCGGAGGCCAATTGTGGACTAGAGCGTCCCTGGGTGACTCCCCCTGTGGGGGGATCAGGGTGAAGTATTTGCTGCATTTGGCATTGAGGGGATTGGCAAAAAGATCGCAGCAAGGCTGACCCTACCTGCTGAAAATTTGTTCCGCAACCAGACGGTTCAGGGACCACTCGTAAGGCATCAGAATAGCTCTGCTCGGCCTGTCTGCTATCACATTGGCCTTCCCCAGAATGTGCGTTGCCACTAGAAACCGCTGGGAAGGCACTGCCCACTAACACACTCGCATTGCCTCTCTGCACAGCGGGTAAGATCTGGTTCCTCCTTGTTTGTTTAGATACCACACAACGGACATTTTGTCTGAGTGTATTGCAATCGTCCCCAGAGGAAGAGAGCTCTGAAGTGCCTGCAACGCCAATAACACCGCTCTCATCTCTAAGACACTGATGTGCAGATGTACCTCGCGATCTTGCCACGTGCCTTGGACCGTCCTGCCAAGATAATGCCCCCCCACCCCATCTGGGAGGCGTCCGTGGTCACCGTGGCGACAGGTGATGGAGGGACAAATGGTTTCCCCTCTTTCAGATTGGTGGAGCACAGCCACCAACTGAGATCCTGTTTGCATCGGTCCGTGAGTAGGATCTGGTGGGAAAGGGGGAGTTTTTGGAGAGACCATTGGGCAAAGAGAAGCCATTGAAGAAGCCTCATGTGTAATCTCACTAGCGGCACTAGCATAATGGTAGCTGCCATGGTGCCCAGAAGCTGAAGAACCCATCTTGCCTGTACTTTCCTGAGGGGTAATAAAGCGTGAACCTGATTTTCTAATACTCCGATCCTTTCATGCGGCAAAAAGGCCCGCATTTGAATGGTGTCTAGCTCTGCGCCTATAAACGTGACATGCTGTGAGGGCAGCAAGGCAGATTTTTCCCAGTTCAGTGTTATTCCTAGTCATTGACAGAGGATAATGGTAGCATCCCTGGCTTGGATGAGTAGATGCCTGGTAGGGGCGGTGAGGAGCCAGTCGTCCAGGTACGGAAACACTTGCAATCCCTGACGTCTCAGGTGAGCTGTCACCACCGCCAAACACTTGGTGAACACCCTGGGGGCTGTGGTGAGACCAAAGGGCAGGGCATGAAACTCAAAATGACTGGCTCCCAGCCGGAAGCGTAGGTGACTCCTGGATGTCCTGTCCATTTTGATATGATAGTAAGCATCCTTGAAGTCGATGGAGCACATGCATACTTCTTTTTCCAGCAACGGAAAAATGGACTGAAGGGTGACCATTCGGAACTTGGACTTCAGAACGTAGTGGTTTAATCTGCTGAGATCTAGAATGGGTCTCAGGTCCCCTGTTCTTTTCGGCACCAAAAAGAGTCTTGAGTAAGTCCCTAATCCAATTTGGTCTGAGGGGACAGGTTGGATGACTCCCTTCTTTAGCAGCTTTGAAACCTCTAATGCTGCATGATCCCTTTGACTGGATGGAACGTCTGGGATTCTTCTGACTGGAGGGGGGTCTGACGAAAAGGGGATGGTGTAACCTCCGGAAACTATTCATAATACCCATCGATCCTGGGTGATGCTTTCCCAGGCTTCCGGGTACAACGATATGCGGCCCCCGACTGGCTCTGCAGGAACGATGGTAGGAAGAACCGTGAAAGGAATCACGGTCTCCCGAGTTGTGGAGGCCTCCTCTGCGTCTACGGCGGCGTCTTCCAGAATAACCTCCCCCTCCCCTGCCTCTGGAGGGGGACTCACCTTGTGCGGCCGGGAAAAACTTCTACGATTTCTTGAACCACATCTTCCCTCCCCTCTGAGCCTTGGGGTAAGGTCTCGAGGGAAGGGAAAAACAGACCCCTACGGCAGACAGGGTCTTTCCCTCTTGCTCGCACCTGGTGAGGGTGTCTTTCACTTTGGTCCCACAAAGTGAGGACCCATCAAAGGGAGCGTCAGTGAAGGAAGACTTGAAGGCCTCTGCAAAATGACACAGGCACATCCAGGCTTGCCTCCTGAGGACTACTCCTGAACTGGCTGCCCTACTCGCCCCCTCGGCTGCATATGATATGAGCCTCATGGACAAGTTGACAACAGAATTGAGGGTAGACACCTGGGTGTTAACCGTGTGCGCTATTGCCTCAGGTACGTTCCCCGCTAGAGTAACTCCTAACTCCTTGAGGAGATCTCTCTGAAGCCAAGTAAAGTGACAGAGATAGTTCAGTGACCGTAGGGTGAAGGTCACTGACGAGAGGGTATGCTTCCCGTACCGGTCGATGCTCCTAGACTCCTTGTTAGGAGGATGGACGGAGGAAGAAGACTCGGCTACTTCCTGCTGTGTGGCCGCCGCCACCACCATGGCATCTACAGAAACCCCTTTGGACAAAATCTTTCCCTGGGGGGGCAGAAAGAAACTTATTGGGCCTTTGGGGTACAGGTTCCACCGAATCAGGATTCTCCCACACCCTTCGACAAATTAAATCCAAGAGCTCGTCGAAGGGTGGAGACACCCAGGAGGTGGAGGGTTGAGCACCAAAGGCCTTGAGGAATACCGACTCCTCCTCAGAGGGTGTTTCGGACGGCCAGCCGCCTCTCTGTCTCAATATCTCCAGGATGTCAGAGAAAGAGACGTCATCAGAGGACGACTTGGGGGACCCCTCGGACTCCTTGAGGTCGGTATCAGAAGTGAGAGACTCGTCCTGGAAGTCTATGTGCTTCCTCTTGCACGACTTCTTTCTAGGGGGCTCCTCAGGCACAGCCTCTGAGGGGCCCTCAGAAAGTTGGGGACTGCTCATGGGGGTATCCCCAGACCTTTGGTCTCTTCCATCTATGGATAGGGGGACGTCAGAGGCTCTAGCCGGGGTGGAAGGGGACGGAATGACTGATCTGGGTGATGTAACTGACGATCTGGCCAGTGCGCTCCGCATGGCCTTGAAGGTGGGTCCCCCTGAATCCGAGGACCGACCGGCCTCAGAGGCCATACCCGGGGTCAGGGTCCCCCGAGCCGATGCGCCGAGAGGGAGGCTCGGAACCGACAGGTGTCCCGAAGTATCCCCCTTGGGCCTGACTGAGGAAACCCGAGTGCCGAACCCTGTGGATGGAGCCTACTTGGTCGGAGCCGACGTCGGCCCCGATAAACCCTTTAGGGCAGGGGTGTCCAACCTTTTGGCTTGCTGGGGCCGCATTGAGTGAACAGAAATTGTCTTGGGGCCGCATATAAAATCTATCACATATAGTTAACTCTTTCGCTGCCACGGGTGACCAAAGTCGACCTCCTGGCTGTATTGTAGGTGCACTCAAACAATGAATAAATGTAATAAATGCCTATTTGCCTTAAAATTCTAATTCTCATTCTAATTCTCTAATCTAACAGTTAACTCTAACATCTTAGTTAATAAATAAATAAACATATATATATATATATATATATATATATATATATATATATATATTTTTTTTTTTACAAATAAACAGATATTCATTACAGCACTAGGATTTCTCACTGGGAAAACCACTCCAGCAGTCCAACTAGGTAAAATGGCAACATTAGCAGCCGTACAATACTATAATCCACAAAAATAAGCCACCAAATTTGTAATAAAGTAAAGAATTCACATTGCTAACTTAATAAAACAATTCTAAATAAGCTACAAGAGGGTCTCACCCAAACAAATGACTGGTGCCAGATACATAGGCTCAAGCTAAATGCTAAAAATGCATCATCATCCCCTTTGGGGAGAGTGATGTCCCCACAAATTATCACATTAATAACAATATTGTAAGCACGCAATCAGGCGTGAGGTGCTTGGGCACTGAGGTTGATAGAAACCTGACTTTTGACCACCATGTCTCCGTTGTACGGAAAGCTTTTTACATGGCCCATCTCATTAGTAAGGGTATCTCATCCAGGGACAAGGTGGTCATAACATCCCTGTATTCTTCTTTTATAAGAGGCATTAGTGAGTGCAAAGCCCCTTTTGGCATGTGCCTCAGCAAAACACCCTGCCAAAAGAAAGACTACAACCATTTCTGACAAAAAAGTCAAAGGACTAAGTTTACTTAGTTATCCAAACAGACTAAAAAGCTTCTTGCTTTCCTCTGTCTCTCATTGGCCCCTATAAGTTTCATCACTGGCTTGCTTTCCAGGCTAAGAAAGATCCTGCCTTAAGAGACTTCCTCCACCTCAGAAATACTGGTTATACTTAAAACGCTCACTACAAAGACCACAGCCTTCACTGCAACATAAACAAGCCACTCTGTATGGACAGGTTCTTGATACAAAAACTTCAACTTCTCTAAAAAGCTCCTGTCATTATCAGACAATGTAGTTCAACAACACTACAACTTCTATAAAAAGCTCCTCTCATTATCGGACAATGTAGTTCAACAACACTACAACTGGATGGAGAGCCATAAATGTACTCCTTGAGTAAGTAGCATAGCCTTCATCAAACCGGATGGAAAATCCACATACTAAACTTTCCTAGCTGCATGGCTAAGATCTAATATTGGTTACTCAAGTCTACTTGCCTAAGAAGAGGGGCCTGTTTAACTAAAAATTCCATTTGCAAAAATATATTCAGTATACAAATTAAATCTCTCTCTCTTTCACACAAACACACACACACACAAAAGGAGCCCCTACTTCTAAAATAGGCAACCTCGGTAATCACATGACACACACTGAATGAAATTGTCCGGAAGTAAAAATATCTGAAAAAAATCATACAAGAGATGGACGCATCCATCCAATTTCCCACCACCAAAAGGACCATCAATAAATTAGCAAACAACTGCTCAGCAAAAAGGAAATCAATAAGAAATCCATAAAATCTCTAAGATCATACTACATACTGGAGTAAACCTATAACTTCCCTCCAGTCTAAAGCCATTTGAGATTCAGACATTTTAATTTGTGCAGAAGTTATTCACAGACTGACAGTTTACTGAGCTGTCACTTTAGCACTCTGTGCTTACTTCAGAACCAATGAAGCATACCTGTCAATTCCAAAAAAATTAAAATAGCTTAATAAGAAGGTTATTTGCAAGGTTATATGGCAGTTTATACTGGAAATAAGCAAAGATATTAAAAAGGCTCTGTTTCCAAAGACATGCTGTGGGTGGATTGGACACTCCAAATTGGCCCTAGGTGTGAGTGTGTGCATGTGTGTGCCTTCTGTGGAAGGTTGGGCACTGGGCTGGCAACTCGACACCGTAAAACTTCACTGCCAATCATGAGCGGACAGGTGATCTGCTGTGGCAACCCCTAACCGGGAAAAGCCGAAAGAAGAATTAAAAAGGCTCTGTTTCTCGTAATTATGCTGAAAAGTCTTCTAAGGTAAATGCAACGTTCTGATTTTGTATGGAACCAAACCTCTCAACCTTAGAGCAAGAAATCTGGAGAAAGAGAAAAATAAAACTGGGATACAGGCCCAAAAATAGTTAGGCATCACAGACACCATTGAAACAACTGTAGCTGCAAACATTATACATCATTTATAATCTTTCTATCCCTTCCATCATTGTCAGTTAAGCATTATATGGCTCATTCAATCCTGCCTTCTTCTGCAACAAAGAAAACCATGCTTTGAAATGACAAATGCATTAAAAATAATAAATAAAACACATTGCATCCACATCCTGCAACTTCCTACCTGCAAACAACCACAGAGCTTTCACTGAAACTAGGGCTGCTTATTTCCCAGGAATTGTAGCTCTCCTTAATTAAGTCTAATGGGATACAATCTGCCAGGATCTGTACTAACTGAAATAAATTAAATGATGGCCTGCAAATTGCAAGTGCACTTTGTTTAATTAAACTATATTTCTAAGCCCATTTACTGTATTTTTTCAGTAACATCCCAATATCCATTTTCAGATCATTTTACATGACACTGGCAGTGGTAGACTTGACATCCTCCAGATCCCTAAAGGACCACACTCATCCTGCTAGCATTGTCTATTAAATATAAATATCCATGCACTACAAATGGCAAGAAGCTATGTCTTAAATAAATCTACTTTGAGCATGTCTAGTACCAAAGCATCAGGTTTTGAAACAAAGAAACATACTTTTCACAGTCCGTAAGTCTCAATAATCTTCTACTGTTGCAACCCTCCCAACACACTAACACACAAATACACAATAAAACCCACAACATTTAAAAAATGACATTGTGCTCACCTGATTTGCCAGTATTGATGATCTACCAAAGCTATACTTAATGTTGTCCAATCTGCCACTGCTTAGAACCCACCAATGACAAAACAGTACTGGGTGACTTTTTGTATGTAAGAAAAAACAATTCAACTTTATATGCTACAGTCACACAAAGTCAATTCAGTACTGATCCATTAACCCTAGGCTGCTGTCTCATTCTTACTCCCTGGAACTGCATTACCTTGGATGACTAATTTTATTTCCTAAGCAAAAGATACAAATTGGGAGATGAAGCAAAAATCCATACAGTTGAGAGGTATGATTTCATATTCAATACAACACTCTCTCTGTCAGGAAAGCCAAAATTTAATGAAAGTATACTTTTAATGTATTATATATTTGTGAGCTAACTTATTTGTGTTCAGTAGGTAGATTGATCATCATTAGCCTCTTTGTGCTTGTGCCTCTCTCTGTCATGCATACATACACAAACACACTCTTCTTATACTTTCGCATACAAACATTCTGCTTTCATGCATGTACTCACTCATTCACTCACTCCATACTTACCTGTTAACACAGCTAAGTGATGTCCCTTCAAAGGCAGTGACGGCAAATCCATACACTAGTCCCTCTTAAGTGAGCACACACACAAACACACACACACACACACACACACACACACACACACACACACACACACACACACACACACACACACACACACACTGATTCTCTGGCATGAAATAATAGCGGGAACTCAGATATCCTTCTTTGGCGCAAAAAAATCAAAACTAGAATGGTGCTTTGGTGGATGCGCACACCAAGAAAGTTATAGGTCACAGGCGTGAAAAACACAAAACAAAAAAAGTGTTTTGGGGCATGCGTATATTGATGTTGCAGTTAGAGGTCGGGGCCGCATGGAAGAGCTCTGCGGGCCGCAGGTTGGATACATCTGCTTTAGGGATATCGGAGCCGGCGCAAGAACATCACTCGGAGCGGAGCACTCCGGCTCCAAAGACAAGGAAGTGCTCGGAGGAGGACCATCGACACAAGCATCGGGACAGGCTCCGGAGCCGACTGGGTCAGAGCGGAGAATAATTTTGCCAACACCAGCGAATGCAAGAGCCTCTGTACTACCCTATCGACATCCAAATCAGAAAGCCTGGAGGATTTGGAGGACAGGGAGGGAGATTGGGATCTCCTCTCGGGAGAGCCATGCCTAACACTGGGCGACCGGCTCCGAATGGGTTCCAATAAAATAGGAGCCAACGCCGATTCCAGTACTACAGATACCTACTGCGGCCCCGAGGAGGTAGAGTCCAGTTTAGAGATTTTCTCCGGAGGCTCCGAAGATACAGACGGAGCCAGAGATCTTTTCTTCGCCTTTGAAGCTTTAGACTTGGACTGAGAACTAGAAGTCGAGTCTAAAGACTCCTCAAACAAAGGTTTTAGAAGTCCCTTCAATATTAGTTTATTTTTTCTCTCCTGGAGCACCCACGGACTGAAGGCGTGACAGAAGCTACAACACTCTTGCAAATGAATTGCTCCTAGGCAATAAACACATACGGAGTGTCCATCTGTAATGGACATCTTGCAATTACACTTAGAACATTTTTTAAAACCAGAAGGTTTATGTTCCTTCTGATCCTTAGACATATTGTACAAGAAAACCACAGAACGCAACTTAGCCTGAAGAAAGCAGCAAAGGCGGGAAAAACTACTAATCACAGTACACACAAAGGGAACCAAGAACCTCTAAGTAAAACAGTTCTTACAATTCACAAAACACTAACCACAAGGGAAAACACTAAGAACAGGCTTAGACCAATAACCAAGAACAAACCCAAGGGAACGAAACTCTACACAGGAAGGAGGACTAGGTCCTCTAAGTCAAATGGGCCTAGTCCACCGGAACAGTCAGGGATACCAGCTACACAAATATAAATGCAGTGCAAACACGCAACAAGAAGAAATAGCTATTAAAATAGCATTTGTGGTTAAACAACTCATAATTTCTCGAGAGAAATTGAAAAAGAAGGTACTTAGCCACAGCCAAGCAAGACCATGTTTTAGCTCCACGAGCGGCAAATGAGATCTGGGGATATGGAGCAGTGCAGCATGGGATACCTGCTTAGCCCAGCCAATGGGAGACTTTGAGCTAGTAAATAAAAAGTTGGCCGAGTCGGAGCCAATATTCAGCTCTGAACCCGTGAGTAAGAATGTAGGCGAGATTGGACTACATAACATCTATACATTTCTTGGCATTAAGCTTGAGCCCATGGCTCTGGCACCAAGCATCTGTTTCTGTAAGGTCCTTTTGTAGAATATCCACATAATTTGGGGATTCAATAATGGCTCCCAGTTTGCAGTCATCTGCAAACTTTGTTAGCCAGAGTCCCTTAGTGCTGGCCTGTACTTTAAAGAAGTAGATGCCAAAAAGAGTGGTCCCAGGACTGAACCCTGAGGTACTCCACTTGTCACTTGTCTAGAGCTGGATTTGGAGTTGGCTACTTTTACAGTCTGGGTTCTATCAGTAAGCCAGTTGGCAACCCATCAAGTGACGTAGGGATTTATGCCCAATCTAGTAAGTTTATCTATGATTCCAGAGTGGGGGATGGTGTCGAAGGCCTCGGCAAGGTCCAGATAGGCTGTGTGGACCACCTTACCCTCGTCCACAGCTCTGGAAACTGATTTGAAGAAGTCAATCAGCTTCAGGAGACAAGATCAGCCCTTCACAAACCCAAACTGGGTGGGGTCCAGTGTTTGAAGGCTGCCAATGTCTTTGTTTATAAGTTCCATGATAATGCGTTCCATGCCCTTGCAGATCATGCTTGTCAGACTGAAGGGACGGTAGTTCCCAGGATCCAAGGTGGATCCGCCCTTGTGGAGTGGGATAACTGTAGCTGTGCGCCACTCAGTGGGCATGAAGCCTGAGGTGAGGCTATGATTAAACATGACACTTAGGTAAGGTGCCAGTTCATTTTGTAGTTCATGTAGTACACAGCCCGGGATGCCGTCTGGTCCCATGGATGCTGTATTCTTAGCTTTGGAGAGTGTGGTTTCTACCTGTGTGGCCATGGTTACCAGAATTTGGCAATCATTTGGTACTGAGATGGGCCCTTTAGGGGGTGAGAGGAGGGAGAAGTTTGCACTAAATCGATCTGCCAGTATATTGGCAATATCCTTGGGATCAGCATATTTAATGCCATTCTGTTGTAGCTCAGAGCAGATCTGAGCATTGCCATTTAGATTCTTGACATAACTATAAAATGCCTTGTGGTTATCTTTGGAATCTTTGCAATTTTATTTTCGTAACTAGCTTTGAAGGATTTTATGAGGGATCTCAGCTTCTTACTGAGGCTGGTAAGGGAGTTTTTTGCATCCTGGGATTTTCCTCTTTTCTGCAACAGTTTTTTCCTTCTGTTGTATAGTTTGTTTATGGCAGGAGACCACCAGATTGGCTTCCTTTTTTTGGAAGAGAGCGTCTTGGTTCGATTTGGGATGGCACGATTCATGCACAAGTGGATGTGCTTGTACAGTGCCTTAGTGTAGGATTCAGCAGTCGAACTTTCAGCTCCCATCTGCATGGGTGTCACGAAGTTTGTCATTTCTGACTTGAGTAGCATGAAGTTGGCTTTGGAGAAGTTTTTTACGGAGGTTTCCATACTGGGGTGGGGGGGTGGGCTGTGGATGCCAAGGGTGATTTGCTTATGGTCAGATCTGACCAATGAGGGGGTGACCATAGGTGTGGAGTATCTATCTCCCATGTTGGTAATGACCAGGTCTAGGATATTGGTGCCCTTGGTGGGACAATGGATTAGATGATCCAGGGCATTGTAATTTATGAATTCCAAGAACCGTTGGGAAAAGGTGTTGGTACCCGAGTAGTTTTCCCAGTTAATGACGGGGTAGTTAAAATCACCCAGTATTAGGGTGTTTGGTTATATCTTAATATTTTTCAGTATGTTTAGAAAAGTGTAGTGAGAATCTTGGGGCATGGTGGGGGATCTGTAGCAAGCTACAATTTGGATTGCGGTCTTACCTAGTGTTAGTTGCACCTGGTGAATTTCATATGCATTGTGTTGGGCAACTAGCCTGGAGGTGTGAATATCCGGGTCTACCTGATAACACCGACATGCCAAAACACCAACAACGAAATAACCGACACGAAAAAAACGACAAAGAAAGAAAGTTCAAAAACATGAAACTTCACATGCCCGACAAACCTAAATCCCAACAATCAACAAAACAAATACCTTTCCCAAAAAACACACACACAACACAAGCACACCAAAAACCTTACAAACCTACACTAAACCTTACATACACAACTACCTATGCACTAACCTTAACCCTAACCCTAAGGTCCGTCACTATCATACACTTACCTTACCTGCACCCTAACCCTAACTCACTTAATCTGCCCCTAACCCTTAACTCTGTCACTATTGCACACTTACCTTACCAGCACCCTAACCCTAACTCACTTAATCCGCCCCTAGCCCTCAAGTCTGTCACTATCGCACACTTACCTTACCTGCACCCTAACCCTAACTCACTTAACCTGCCCCTAAACCTAAAGTCCATCACTATCGCGCACTTACCTGACCCGCACCCTACCCTAACGTCCGTCACTATCACACACTTACCTTACCCACACCCTGACCCTAACGTCCGTCCCTATTGCACACTTACCTTAACATGTCGGTGTTCTCAGCATCAGGATTCTCAACTGTCGGTCTTCTCCGTTGTTGATCTTCTGGTGCCGGTGTTCTCGTCAGCGTTGTGCACTTTTGGTGTTTTCAGTTAGACCCGAATATCCTTGGTGAATATGGACACTCCTCCACCTTTAATGTTTCGGTCTTGGTTTGGTGGCCGAAAAGTGTAGTAACAGTTGAAGCCTGGTATTGCAGGGGTGCTCTCTGGAGCCTTGAACCAGGTCTCAGTTACTGCACAGATATGGAATATCGATGTTCTCCATTTTTAGGAGTGCCTCGAGAGAGTGTATTTTGAGATTTAGACTTCTAGCATTGAATAGCATTACCTTCAGATTTTGCATGCTTGTATCTGTTATGGTGGTGGTTTTGTCCTTTGAACCTTGCCTAAAAAAGGCACTATAGGGGTGGCAAGACCTTTAGCCAGTAACCTGAATCCCAGAGGTGACAGGTGCAGACCATCTCTGGCAAAGCATCGTGGTTTGTCGATCATGTCGTCCCAGGCAGACAGATACTGGATCCCCTTTGAATGGCACCAGAAGCTTAGCCAACTGCTGAAGTCAATCATTTTGTCCTTATACTGTGGTATCATTCTGGGCGAAGGCAGGATGCTACTCAGGGCTAGGGTCATAACTGCTTGGGCCACATGATCCAAGAGCTCTCCCATGTCTCTTTTCATGTAGTTCAGAGAGGTACATCTCAAATCATTCACTCCAACATGGACAATGACAGAGTCATATTTGTACTTTTTGTGGAGTGACTTGAGTGCATGCATTATGTGGCGGATCCTGGCACCCGACAGGCAGCTGACTGTAGTTTTCTCCTTGTTCAGCCTGGTGAGTGGGACATCAGTGTGCCTGACTATAGAGTCACCTATGACTAAAGTGTTGGATACATTGTTTTGCCTTAGGGGCTGTTGTTGAGTAGCACACTGGTGTTGTGATGTGTCATTTTGGTTGTGACTGGTGTTTGCATTTTAGCTTCGGAGGTCCTTGATGCTTGGGCAGGTTAATGTTAAGGGCTTCCGCATAAGTGGGTTTAGTGTTGCTATGTGTGGGTGTTGATGGTGTGGGTTTAGAAGGGCTATGTGTTGCTTGAGGTGTGGTGTAGGTGTTAACCTTCTCCTCTTGACTGTCTAACACAATCTTGGCTGGAGAGAGCTTTGCTTCCAGTTTGGCTATGTAAGTGCATCTCTCACAGGTTGTAGTGTTGGGTGGTAGGAGGAGAGGGTTGTCTGTAAGCATGAGACAGTTGCTGCATTGCCCCAGTATGCCCAGACTCACCAGATGGACAGGAGAAATCACCGGAAGCTGACCCTTGGACATGCCTGTTTAGGTGTTTTTTTTGTAAAGTACAAGAGCTGTTTTCCCTTACCTTTGCAAGGTACTTTGCAATTACAGGCTGTTTAGTGCTTACAATTAATTTCTCCTTATTAACAAGGAGAGTTGAGTGCTAGTGTCAGTTTAAGGCTTCCTGGTGCTTTCCAGCAGGTTCTAGAGCAAGTGTTAGTCACAGCGGCTCAGATTTTAGTGCTACTACTGAGAAACCAGCTAGTTCTGAGGGAAAATTTGAAGAGCGGACTTTAGCCCTGCTGTGCTGCACAATGCGAAAAATGCGCAAACACATGCATTTGTAAGCCAGAAAGTTGAAAGGGATAGAAATCAGCCCAAAAAGGCTAATAAAATAACAATTTCAGAGCTGGAAACCACTCCTCTAGTGTTAGATAGGCAGTACAATGCTCACCACTCCCACTGGTAAGCAGTAGACTTCCCTTTACCACAGCAAGGTCTGGATAGCTCTGAACAAAGAAAATAAAATCCTGAAACCAGCAAAGCCTGGGATCTGGACTATACTAGCTAGGAAAGGTGGGATGTGAGCAAATAAATTAACCAATAAAAGATAAAAACTGAGCCCCGTTCCAGCAGTCTTCCATCAGTCAAGTTCTAACTGCACACTTCTGCCACTAGGGTGCAGGGGAACCTTCTCCAAAAAAAGATGGCCTGGATTAGTGCTCAAGTTATACAAATAAAACTAGATTCAGCAGGTCTGAATCTAGTCTATGCTACAGCAAACAAGGCGTACCAATTTCAGAAATAAGCAGTTCAAATAAGTAGGCACAATAAGCCTTTAACCAGAAATTCCCAGCTCAGAAGGGCAGAATCTAGCCTCTCCTCCCACAAGAGTGTAGACCACAAACCTTCTTAAAGGTGACCCTGAGAAACCTAAAAAGACTGGATCCAACAAGTTACATGGTCACTGTAGATTTTGATAAGATGAACTAGGAAGTTCATGGGTTGGCGCCTGAATAACCGCTAGACCACAAAGTCCACTGCGAAATTCTCATACAGAATCTTGACAGGGGTACAAGAGTGATACATGTTGCCATCAACCCTAGAAGCTGTACTACCATCCTAGACAGAAGGTGTTTAAAGGAAAGCTGTTGTAAGGATCAACTTCGCAGTGCAGACAACCTGGCTTGTAGTAGCCTTGCTATTTTGGAAGTAGTGCCCAAATGTGCACCTACGACCACCACATCTTGTGTCAAGGCTAGTTGCAACTTGTTGCAATTCACTGTAATGTCTAGTATAGAGTAAAGATAAAGAAGAGCATCTCTGGTGTGGACTTAGAAGATGCTTGGTGTGAGGGATAAGGAGCCAGCTGTCCAGAGAAACACTTTAACCCCTGCAGTCTGAGACAGTGCAACCACTGCCATGCATTTGGTCAACACCAAGTGGGCTGTGGTGAGACCAAAGGGTAGAGTCCTGTATTGGAAATGTCTAGCATCCAGCCAGAAGCATAGAAACCTTCTGAATCATCCATCTGTTTTGATGGGATCGTACTCATCCTGCAGGTCTATTGAGCACATCCAATCATCCTTCCATAGTAATGGGACAATGGACTGTACCATGACCATTCAAAGCTTTGAGAGTTTGACAAATAGATTTAGACAGCTTAGATTCAGGACTGGCTTGAGGTCCCCATTCTTTTCTGGCACTAAAAAGAACCTTGAATTAGTTCTGAATCCTTGCTGATCTGGTGGAACCTTTTGGATAACTCTTTCTGATAGCAGCATTTGTATTTCCAATGCTGTGGAGTAGAACAATGGGGAGTTTTTATTTGTTGGGGTTGGGTAAGGGAAAGGAATATGATAGCCTCTGGTGATAACTGACTGTACCCAGACATGTTCAGTGATGGATGTCCAGACTTCTGGGTGCAGAGATAAATGCCCCCCCCCCCGACTGTCTCCAGAGTGCAGCAGTTGGGTAACACTTCAGGAGTGCTGATAAGGGTTTTCAGTGAATGGACTTCTAAAGCCTTGGTTCTGTAGATGCTCTCTGCCTCAGTGGTGACATCTACCATTAGAGTACCCCCCCCCCCCCCACACACACCTCAGACGACCTCTCTCCAGAACAGTCTTGGGAAAAACCTCAAGACTTATGGAGCCACATTATCTTACCCCCTTTCTGGTTCCTGGAAAAGGTTCCCTGAGGGGTTGAAAACCATATCCTTTAGTCAGAAAGGGTTTTCCATCCTTTTTACTCCTGGAGAGAGTGTCCTTGATCTTGGGGTAAAAAAAAAGTCGATCCAGCAAAGGGAGCCTTGATGAAGGACACCTTAAAGGGTTTTGCAAATTCCCATAAGTGCATCCAAGCATGCCTCAGTACTGTAATGCCTGTGCTTGTGGCTCCAGAAACACCTTCTGTTGCACATCAGACAATCAGACACATGAAGGCATTAGAAAGAGATTGGAGGGTGGCCATTTGCAAATCCACAGTTCTCTTGTCTTCCTCAGACATTGACACAAAGAGGAACTTGCAATGTTCCTTAGTCAAGTCCCCCTAAAACCTCATCATATGGGTCTGGTAATTCACTGATATTAGGACAAAAGTTGCTGAAGCATAAAGACACTTCCCATATCTGTCCAGGGCCATAGAATCTCTAGTAGGAAGGTGAACAGATAAGCTCTCCTCAGCTGGATCATTTTTAGTGCTTGATGCTACCACTATACCATCCACAGCACAGCTAGGCCTTTCCTCCAATGAGCATGATCTTTATGGGCTACTAAGTACTTATCAGGTTTTTTTGGAATTGGCTCTGCCACATCTGGTTCCTTCCATGCCCGATGCCAAATAGAGTCAATCATATCATCAGCCAGAGGGACCGCCCAGGAAAAAGCTGAGACAGTGCCAAAAGCTTTGTGGAAAACAGATTCCTCCTGAGGGGAGACTTCAGATGACCAATCACCTTTCTGTCCCAATAATTCAAGACTTTCTCCAAAGGAAACATCCTCAAGGGGTGATTTGTAGGACCCTTCCCCTTCACCGAAGTCCATATCTTCTGTGAGAGACTCCTGTGGGGAGTTAACATGTCTCCTCTTACACTTGTGCTTCTGAGGAGCTTCCATGGGGGGATGTTTTCACCATCTGCCCCAATGGAACACAATGAATAGGATCAGTACCCAGGGCTGACAGTTATGAAGGAGTGGAGCTGATGGGGCCAAGGATGTCCTTGCTTCTGAGCTGGAAAGAGCTCTCTGTACACCCTCAAAGGCAGATGCCAAACAAGAACTCAAACAACCCCAGTTGGAAATGAAGATCCGAATCTGGGATGGCAAAGAGCATCTCCACAACCCTGCCTTGACTTGAAAATCTTAGTTGAGCTCCTCCTCCCAAACTTGGTGCCAAAGCTTTGGCTCTGAAATCCTTCTGGTCCCAATGAGACTGGGGACCCCAACTGAATCTGGGTCCTGAGGAATTTCCTCATTATTCTGTCCACATTAGCCTCTGACAAACTTCTGTTAAGCCTGAAGGACAAAGATGAGGAAGGGGGTCTAGAAGCTCTCTTGACTAATGTCTCCTGTATGAAGGGGGAATGTAGCCTGGAAGCAACAAGTTCTGGAGAAAATGTTGGTTCCCTACAGGAGGGAGTCCAGGAAGAGGCAGAAAAACGATCCAATGGAACAGACAGATCCAATGCCTTAGAAACCTTAACTGCCAGAGCCAAAGTGGGAGCTAAAGAAGAAGAGTGATCAGGGGATCACTTGCTAGATTCTTTAATCTTGTCTTTTTATCTCCCTTGGCCCCTTTGTGTTTGTTCCAAGACTTCTTTCTGGTTGGGGATTCTCCAGACACAGACAATGAAGCAGGTGGAGGATTGAGACCTTTAAGGACCAGTTTGTTCTGACACTCAACCACTGCTTTAAGTCCAAAGGCAGTGCAGATATCATAATCCACATGCAAGTTGCTAGCCCCCAAACAAAAGATGCACTTATTATGAGAGTCAGAATTATGCAACTTATGGCCACAAGAGATACATTTCTTAAAACCTGTTGTCTTATCTGCTATGGTCAAGAGAAAAAACAATAACAATCACACAGCAAATAATTCAAAGTACTACAAACTACAGAGAAAAAAATGAAGAAAGGATAGCAACTATGGTAATGCAGAATACCCTATAGAACGGAGGGTAATGAAAGGAGAATACCAACAACAGTAAGGCACTATACCAGACACAAAATTGGTAGGAGTAAAATAAAGGCCAGCCAGTTGAGAAAAGGGCAATAAAAAGAAGTTATGTACTCACCATAACGTTCCATCTGAGTAGATACTTCATTTGTCTGCAACTTGTGGGTAGTCGGATCCGACCTCGGATCTGAACCGGCAGCTTTCCAAGCTCCAAGATCCAAGCTCCTAGCTCCTCCCCCTACCCATAATCCCTTACTACCAACCACATTACCTCAGATTGGTTATTTTGCCCTATAGGCTAAAGACAGAGAAAAAATCTCCAAAGGAACAATACCTTACCGAGGTTCGGGGGATGGCAGGGGGGGGTCGGTTGCAGACAAATGAAGTATCTACTCAGATGGAACGTTATGGTGAGTACATAACTTCTTTATCTGAAGTAGTTACTTCATTTGATCTGCAACTTGTGGGACAGAGTCCCCAGCTTACCTAAAGACCCTGGGTGGTCCCTACAGAAGGATATTCCGAAGCACCGCGGAGCCAAAGGAAGCCCTACGTCTGGAGATCATGTCCAGTTTGTAATGAGAAATGAACGTATGGGAAGAGGACCAGGTAGCTGCTGAACAAATATCGTCTACCGGAACTCTAGACCAAAAAGCCGTCAAGGTAGCCACAGATCTAGTAGAATGCGCACGCACGCCAACCAGAGCTGGCTTCCCAGATGAAGTGTATCCCTGTCTAATACACTGAGAGATCCAATTTGCCACTGTCACCTTAGAAATTGGTTTGCCCATGGCTGACTTAGCATAACAAACAAACAACTGGTCTGACTTGCGAAAATCTTTAGTCCTATGCAAGTAAAAATGTAGTTGTCTGTGTACATCCAATTTGTGCAATGTGTATTCACCCTTGTTTTGGAAATTCGGGAAGAAAACAGGAAGGTTAATTGACTGATTAATGTTAGCCCCTGTGGCTACCTTAGGCAGAAAGGAAGGATTAGTCCTGAGGGCCACTCTATCTTTGTGAAAAATAAGGTATGGATGCTTAATGCACAGAGCTTGCAATTCTGAGACTCGTTCGGCTGAAGTAATAGCGACCAAAAAGGCCGTTTTCCAAGATAAGAATTTTAATGGCACTGAGGCCGCCGGCTCGAAAGGTGGTCTTGTTAATGCTTGTAAGACCAAGGTAAGATCCCATGGAGGAACTGCCGGTTTAATAGGGGGCTTTAAGAGAAACACGCCTTTTAAGAAGGTCTTGCATATTTTTGCTGACGCCAAAGAAACTACGCCATCCCCCACGTGATAATGAGAGATGGCTGCTAGCTGGACCTTAACGGTGGACGCACTAGCTCCTTGTCTAAAAAGAAGGGACAGGAAGTCCAGGATAGTAGGAATAGGAACCGTAAAGGGATCCAATTCCTTATCTTTTGCCCAGATGGAAAAGCATTTCCATTTACTGTTGTAGAGCTTTCTGGTGGACGGCTTATGAGCTGCCACCAGAATGGCCTTAACAGGGGACGAGATACCGGGAGTCCTAGCCATTAACGGAACTGGATCAACCAAGCCGTGAGCTTGAGGTTGACCAGGTTCTGAGTGTGGCATCTCGTCGGATGCGAGATTAGGTCTGGTCTGGGGTCCAGGATCCATGGGGGAGCCACACTGTGAGACTGCAGAAAGGGGAACCAGATTTGTCGAGGCCAGAATGGGGCTATGAGAATCACTCTGCTCCGCAACCGACAGGCTTTCTGGATGAATTTCATCATCAGAGGAAGAGGAGGATACGCATAAAGGAGACCGGGCGGCCAAGCATGAACCAGAGCGTCCCTGGGGGATTCTCCTCTGGGGGAACTATCGCGAAGTAATCTCTGCATTTTGTGTTTAGGGGAGAAGCGAAAAGGTCGCAGCGAGGTTGATCCCACTTGAGGAATATCTGCTTCGCGACAGATGGATTCAGAGACCACTTGTAAGGGCTGAGGAATACCTGACTTAACTTGTCCGCTAATATGTTGGACCGTCCCGGAATGTGCTTTGCTATCAGAAAGCGGTTGGTGGAAATCACCCATTCCCACACTCTCATGGCTTCTCGACACAGGGGGTAAGATCTGGTCCCTCCCTGTTTGTTTATATACCAGACAACGGACATGTTGTCCGTCTGGATTGCAATAGTCCCCAGAGGAAGAAGGTGATGAAGAGCTTGCAACGCCAAAAGCACTGCCCTCATCTCTAGGATGTTGATATGCAATGCAGTCTCTAGAGGAGTCCACGTGCTTTGGACGGACTTGCCCGCGTAATGCCCCCCCCACCCGAGGCAAGAAGCGTCCGTGGTCAGCGTGGCTTTGACTGGGGGAATCACAAAGGGTCTTCCTTCTTTGAGTTCCTGAGCCTGTAACCACCAAAGAAGGGAGTCCCTGCATGCCTTGCTCAGGGGAATCAGCATGTCTAAGGGATGGACCGATAGTGACCATTGGACCCGGAGAGTCCACTGTAACACTCGCATTCGCAGATGGGCATGAAGAGAAAGACCGATCACTGCTGACATAGACCCTAGCGCCCTCAGGACTAATTCTGCTAAAGGAGCGGGGCTCCGAAGAATGTCTAAGACTTGGAGAGTCAAATTGTTCAGCCTGACCGATGTAAGAACCACTTTGGAGATCCGAGTATCCAACCTGGCCCATATGAATTCTAGGGCTTGAGTGGGGCACAGGCAGGATTTCTTTAGATTTACTGAAATGCCCAAACGACGGGCCAGAGAGAGGGCGTAATCTCTCGCCACAACCAGTAGATGCCTGTTGGGGGCGGTGAGGAGCCAGTCGTCTAGGTAAGGGAACACCTGAATGCCTTGGAGTCTCAGGTGGGCTGCAACCACTGCCATGACTTTGGTAAACACTCTGGGGGCTGAGGTTAGGCCAAATGGAAGAACCCTGAACTGATAATGACTGGCTCCTAGCCGGAAGCGGAGGAACCTCCTGGATCGTCTGTCCATTAGTATATGATAGTACGCATCTTTGAGGTCTAACGAGCACATCCAGTCGTTCTCCCGCAGAAGGGGGAGAATAGATTGGAAGGTGACCATCTGGAACTTTTCCTTGGGTATGAACAGGTTCAGGGACGAGAGGTCTAGGATGGGTCTGAGGTCCCCCGTTTTCTTTGGCACCAAGAAGAACCTGGAGTAATAACCCAACCTGGACTGATCTGAGGGGATGGGCTGGATGGCTCTTTCTCTTAGCAACTCTGAAATTTCCAGAGCTGCGGACTCCCTCTGATGGGGTGGAACATCAGGGAGATGTTAGGGTTTGGGGGGGGGGTGTGAACGGTATAGTGTAACCTCTGGATATAATCCGGAGCACCCATCGATCCTTTGTAATGGACTGCCAGTTTGACAGGTGCTCTGATAATCACCCCCCGACTGCCTCCAGAGAGGGACAGTCGGGCAAGCCCTCAGGGCTATTGCGCGGGTCTGTCCGAGAAAGGTTCTCTAGACCCGAAGTTACGCGGCCCTCCTCTGCCTCTGGGCCGGCGTCCACCTTGTCCTCCTCTGCTTCTAGAGGACGAGTTGTCTGCAGCAGGACGGGATTGCTGAGATTTACGGAACCACAGCTTCTTTTGCCCCCTCTGATTCCTGGAGAAGGATCTTTGGGGGCTAGAGAAGCGGACTCCGACAGCCGACAGCGTCTTCCCATCCTTTTCGCTTTGGAGTAGCGTGTCGCGAACTGTTGAGCCAAATAAGGCCGAACCGTCATAAGGGGCGTTCGCGAAGGACGCCTTAAAGGGTTCTGTGAAGTCGAAAAGGCGGAGCCAGGAGTGACGTCGCAAGACCACTCCAGCTCCGCTAGCTCTAGCGGCTCCTTCCGTGGCATGGGAAAGAAGCCGCATAGATGTGTTTGATATGGACTTTAGAGTGGCCATTCGAGTCTCAAAAACCTTTCTGTCTGGGACCGACATGGACTCCGGAGGGGCTGCAGCGTATTCTTTAATTAAGTCACCCTGTAGCCTAATGGTGTGTGCCATGTAGTTCAGCGATCTTATGGCAAAGGTCGCTGAAGCAAACATCCGCTTCCCAATACAGTCCAACGCCCGGGACTCCTTGTCCGGCGGATGGACCGAAGAACTTTCCTGGGCAAGTTCTTTCCTAGTGGCCACCGCCACCAACATAGCATCAACCGGCGCACCTTTGGACCAAGAAGGTCTATCAGAGGGAGGGCTGAGGACCTTGTCTGGGCGTCTAGGGATAGGCTCCACGGTGTCGGGGTCTTTCCAAGCCCTGGTGGTAATTAGATCCACCAAGGGGTCGGCTGGAGGGGACACCCAGGAGGTAGATGGGCCTGCCTCAAAGGCCTCCAGAAATACAGACTCGTCCAGGGAGGGCTTTTGGGCAGACCACCCCCCTCTTATACGCAACATTTCCATGATGTCTCCGAAGGAGACATCTTCAGGGGGTGACCTTGGGGAGCCCTCCATATCATCAGAATCTGTATCCGTGGTAATGGACTCGGGGGAGTCCAGGTGCCTCCTTTTGCACTGATGCTTCCGAGGCGCCTGGGCGGACTGTCCGAAGAGGGCTCGTCCGCAGGGTGGTGTTCCTCCATAGGAACCAACTGGAGGGCTTGGGCAGGCTGTCCAGATGGACGGATGATCGAAGACAGACCCTGATACAGTGGGGGCACGGGTGGATCCGAAGGCCCGGTCGGGGACCTGGATGACCTCGACAGTACCCTCTCCACTACCTCAAAAGCCGAGGGAGATTCACTGTCCCCAGCCTGAGAAAGTAACCTCCCTGTCTCCGAGGATGGGATTGGGGTCGGAGCCGAAGCAGTCGGACCTGAGGTAGTGGTGTGCTCCGACCCAATCAGCGCCGAAGACACAACCACCCCCTCGGATCCAATGCTCAACCCTCGGCCCCGAGAGCTCGGATCCGACAAGCTCGAAGGTATAGTCGGCGTCGAAGACACAATCGCTATCAGCGCCGACGTATCCCCGGGTCCGAAAGGGCCTGGATCCGACAACTCCGAGACCCGAAAACGGGTCGGAGAAGGAGCGATTGGGGCAAAAATGGGGGCTGCACTCCCTCCCAAAGGGGGGGGGGGAGGCAAGAGCATCCCCATCTGCATCTGGGTCTGTAGAGATCTTCGCATCATCCGATCCATGTCTGCTTCGGAGATGCTACGTGTAGACCACGAAGAGGTAGTTGAGGCGGGCCGGGAGGGCCGCCTCGAAGACCCCGAGGGAGACCTATCCTCCTCCTCCGGCTCCGGAGAAAAAGAAGGTGAACGGAGCCGAGAGGACAGGGATCCGGAGACCCTCACAGGGGACTTCAAAATTTTCTCAGGTGGAGCCGAGGGATGAGACTCGGCCCGCCTTTTAGATCTGTGACCCTCTCTGTCCTTGTGCTTCTTCTCCCTGTGGGAAGAAGCACTAGACTCCACAGAGCTGGTACCCGATAAGGGAGGTTGAGTCCCGGGTACAGCTAAAGGAGTAGCCGGCGCCGAAGCTACAGGAGTAGCTTGAACCCGGCTGGGAGAGGAAGAAGAAGCTGATTCCTGGGGGAGTTTTCCCGCCAGGATCAGCTTGTTCTTCCTGTCCCTGAGTGCCTGGGGGTTGAAGGCCGCACATATCTGGCAGGCCTCCGATAGATGTGCTGCCCCCAGGCACAAAACGCACTGAGTGTGGCCATCAGCTGGGGAAAGCTTGTGGCCACACTCAGTACATTTTGAAAATATGGCCTTAGAAACTTCAGCCATAAAGCTCTCTCACACACACACCCAAACACTAAGGGGGGAGGGGGAGAGATAAAGTTAAACTAAGGGAAGATTAGTTTTTTTTTTTTTTTTTTTTAAAAAGGGTTTTAAGGGTTTGATTTTAAAACACACACACACAAGATTAAACAACAAAAAAGGTCTATAATTAGAACAATCTCACCAGGCCAGGAGCTCTTCACTATGAAGCAACTGTCTTTAGCCGCGGCAAAAAACGATCTGGGGTAATGTGGTTGGTAGTAAGGGATTATGGGTAGGGGGGAGGAGCTAGGAGCTCGGATCTTGGAGCTTGGAAAGCTGCCGGTTCGGATCCGAGGTCGGATCCGACTACCCACAGGTTGCAGATCAAATGAAGTAACTACTTCAGATCTGTAACTAACTAACTTAGCTCTTTTTTTTGTTGTTTTAGGGAGGGATGAGATACAATACATAACAAAGACAAAACAGCAAAGAGAAGTATTAAAGTACTACCACAGTTCAAAAAAAAGTTTTAAACTTATCTCTGAGCCACAGAATCCATATCTGAATGCAAAGGGTGGCAAATGAGATCTGAGGTACTGCTGGGGTTTGCAGACAATTATGGGTAAGGGGAGGAGCCCGAGCTACGGATCCTAAGTCAAAAAATGGCACAAGTCAGATCTTAGGATAGAACCATATCCCACCAGTTGAGGAACGGATGGAAAAGACAACATCAGATCAAAAGGTAATAGCCTGAGACAACCATTTGGAAATAATTGACACAGGCTGTCTCTTCTTCTTACAAGAAATGAACAACTGATCTGAAAGATTTAGTTCTGTTAAGATTGTACCTGAATTGTCTGAGGACATGCAAGGTATGGAGTATCCTTTTTCCTTCATTTTTAGGTTCAGGAAAGAAAACAGGGAGATGGCTAGTTTAGCTTAACCTTGGATATCACTTTAGGCATAAAAGATAGATTGGTTCCCGAAGAAATCACTACCTGTGTGGAAAATGAGATAAGGCTGACTCACTGGAAGAGCCTGCAGTTCAGATAATCTTCTTGCATAGGTCAGAGCAACCAGTAAATAAGTTTCTATGTTAAGAATATCAAGTCAGAAAGATTAGCTGGTTCAAATGAAGCAAATGTTAGCTTCTCTAACATTATTCCCCACTCGGGCATAATAGATAAACTCTCCCACCTTGGCATCAACCCGTATGTTACCAGATGGGTAGCTAACTGGCTCACTGATAGAATTCACTCAGCCAAAATAGGGGAAGCCACCTCTAGTAGTAGACCAATAACAAGCGGTGTACCCCAAGGATTGGTCTTGGGGCCTCTACTGTTTAGAGATATAATTTTCTGAGGTGCAAGCCAAAACCAGTGGTTTGTGGCTGGCCAATTTTGCAGATGACTGCAAGCTGGGTGCTGTCTTAAATTGTCCTAGTGATCTGAAAATCCTCCGAGAGTGCCTTACCTAAACTAATGACTGGTGCCAGAAGCATGGTCTCAAACTGAATGCCAAGAAATGCTTCATTATCCCCTTTGGGGAAAATGGCATCCCCACTAATTATCACATTAATAACAACGTACTAAGCATGCAATCACCACATTTCATCTGTATTGCCCATTTCATTCTTCCTCAGCTGTTGGGTTCAGATCCGATCCCCCAATCTGACTCGGCTGTTACTGAAGCTCATGGTAACCAAAAAGCTCTCTAGCTTCTCCCTTACTTAAAATGCACCAACCCCTGACATACCCCAGATCTTGTTTGCTGATTTTACCTAAAAATGATAACTGCCAATATGTATATATATAAATACACATACATTTGTATATGTTGTACAGAAAGAACTATATCTGGAGATCAAACAGAAAGGACAGTGGTGTCCTTACAATATCTCATTCTTCCAGATCTTTGTAGAAACAAAGGATGGGGATTAGTGGGCAGGAAGTTGACGAAGAATGAAAATGGACAACACAGATGGAACCTATTTCTTTAACTGATGTCACTTTTTATTATACCCTCAACTGTTGGGACAGAGTCCCCAGCTACCTAAAACCCAGGTGGACTCTAAGGAAGGATATTCTTGACCACAGTTGAACAAAAAGATGCCCTGCCTCTCAAGATCAGATATAATCTGTAATGAATGATAAAGGTATGAGGACTTGCCCAAGTTGCTGCTGCACATATATTGCCCACGGAAATCCTGGATAGATATACTGAAGAAGTTGCCATGGATCTAGCTGAATGGGCTCTTACAGGTTTAGTTAAGGTAAGACCCAACTTGTAAATAAAAGAAACACAGTCAGTCAGTCATCTGGCTAAAGTTACTTTTGCAACTGGCTTACCCAATTTCAAATTTGTAAAGGAAATAAACAATTGGTTTGTCTTTCTGATTTCTTTTGTCCTAAATAGATGGAAACCTAATTGTCTGTGGACATCCAGTAAATGCAACATATATTCACCTCTGTTTGCAAATTTAGGAAAGAATTCTGGCAAATTAATGGACTGATTGAAACTGGATTCTGAAACCATCTTGGAAAGGAAGGATTCATTTGGTTCATAATGTGACCCTAACCTTATGAAAAATCAAGTAGGGATGTTTTGAAGACAAGGCTTGATGTTCTGAAATTCTCCTAGCTGAGGTAATGGCCACCAGAAAGACAGTTTTCCAAGTAAGATACTTAAGGTCACATCTAGCTGCTGGTTCAAAGGAGGAATGTATTAATGCCTGCAGTGCCAAGTTCAGATACCATGGTAGCGTAGGATCTTTAAAAGGGTGTCTCAATAGGAGAGTGCCTCTCAAGAATGGTTTAGAAGAGGCCACAGAAGAATCTTTGAATCCAGTATGAAAATTCGACATTGCTGCTAACTGAACCTTAATGGTAGAGGAGCTCGCCCCTTGATTAAAGAGCAAAGCCAAAAATTCAAGTATTATATGTATCAGAGCTGGAAATGGATTGATATGATTTTGTTGTGCCCAGTAAACAAATCTTTTCCATTTACTTGTATAAAGTTTTCTTGTTGAAGGTTTATGGGAGGATAAAAGAATACAGTGGATAGGGAAAGACAGCACTGATTGTCTGGCTATTAACAGAACTGGATACGCCATGCTGTTAGCTTGAGGTTTGAGATGTCTGGAACTGGATCCAGAATTAGAGGTTGGTAAAGCAGAAGAGGCGATAGAAAGAGGAACCAAATCTGTCAAAGTCAATAGGGTGCACTGAGGATGACTTTGCTCTTCAATCTGGCAGCTTTCTGCAGAAATTTTGAAATTAGTGGAATTGGTGGATAAGCATAAAGTAGACCGGGAGGCCAGTCGTGAAGTAGAGCATCCCTTGGTGATAGATTAGGGCAAAGTAGCTGCTGCATTTGTTATTTAGGAGAGAAGCAAGATCACAGCAAGGCTGGCCCCAGTAATGGAAAATCACTTCTGTCACTTTCTTGTTGAGAGACCACTCTTAAGGTAGAAGAATGGACCTGCACAGTTTGTCTGCTATCATAATGGACTTTCCCAGAATGTGTGTTTCTATGAGAAAGCAGCTAGATGAGATCACCCCATTGCCACACCCTGAGCGCTTTCTGACATAAGGGGTATGATTTGGTCCCTCCTTGTTTGTTGATGAACCAAACTACTGACATATTGTTCATTTGAATAGCAACTGTCCCTGAAGGGAGAGCATCCTGGAGGGCCTGCAATACTAAGAGCACTGCTTTCATCTCTAGGACATTTATATGCAAGTTGGTCTCTGTGGGGAACCAAGTGCTTGGACTGTTTTCCCCAGAAAGTTCCCCTCCAATGCAACTGGGAAGAGTCTGTGGTCACTATGTCCTTGGGCTGAGGGAGAATGAAAGGACGGCCTTGTAGAACATGATCTGACTGAATCCACCTCCTGAGATTTCTCTTGCATGCCTGAGTGATTCTTATTTGTGCTGACATGTGTTGGTAAAGAATCAACCACTGTGTTGTTAGCATCCATTGAAGAATTCTCATCTAAAATCTGGCTAGAGGTACTAAGGTTATTGCCACTGACATTCATCCTAAAGCTTGAAGGACAAAGCGGGCTGAAATCTTGGTACTGCAAACTATTTTTCTGACCTGGAATCTGACGGTCTGCAAAATAACTGGAACAACAAACTTCTCCAAAATGAAAAAACAACACAGGCTCCGATCTGGCTAGAATAACTCCAAAAAAGTTTGTACTCTTGAGAGAGGAAGAGAAGCGATTACTGACTTTGTGATGAAAACTGCTCCTATGAATTCCAAATTCTGAGTTGGTTGTAGGTGAGACTTGTCATAATTTATGGTTCTCCCCAGATGAGAGCGAAGTACCTGATTTCCTGCCTTTATTAACAGACACCTGCTCAATGAGCCAGTCATCTAGATATGGAAACACCCGGAATCCCTGCAGTCTCAAATGAGTTGCTACTGCTGCCATACATTTGGTAAACACCCTGGGGACTGTGGTGAGGCCAAAGGGCAGACCTCTGAATTGGTAGTGAGTGGCTCTCAGTTGGAAGTGTAAATACCTTCTGGACTGTCTGTTCATTCTTATGTGATAGTACGCATCCTTAAGGTCTACTGAGCACATCCAGTCATCCTTGCTTTGCTGCTGAGATCCAAAATTGGTCTCCAGTCTCCTGTTTTCTTTGGCACTAAAACCAATCTTCATTAAGTTCCAGATTCTATCTGGTCACGTGGGACTTCTTGAATGACTCTTTTTTTCTAGCAGTTTTTGTACTTGTATTGCTGCTTCTATCCTCTGCCTGGGTGGAACATCTGGAATTTTGCATAGAGTTGGAGGTGGAAGGGAAAGGGTATTATATAACCTCTGGAAATAATCCTCTGCACCCAAGTTTCTTATGTTATGTCTAGCTAGGCTCTCTGATGCAGGGATGGTCAACCCCTGACTGCCTCCAGAGGGGGACAATCAGGCCTCCTTTCAGCAGCACTGGTAGGGTCTGTCAGAGAAAGAATGTCTGGACCCCTGGTTGTGCGGGCATCCTCTGCTATGGGGCAGTGTCGTCCATTAGAGTTCCCCCCTCTGCTCCCAGGGGAACTTTCTTCACATGTGTCCCAGAAAGACCCTGGGACTTCTTGAACCACATCTTCTGACCACCTCGCTGATTCCTAGAAAAGGATCTTTAAGGGGTCAAAAAATGTATGCCTACTGCAGAGAAGGTCTTTCCATCCTTCTCACATCTGGATAATCTGTCCTTCACTTTGAAGCCAAACAAAGAAGTGCCGTCAAAGGGAGCAATGACAAACAAGAACTTGAAGGGCTCCACAAAATCAAATAAGCACATCCAGGCATGCTCCTAGTAGATATGCCCAAAACCTCTGCCTCTGAGGCAGCTTTGGCTGCATGCGGAATAAGCCTCATGGATGAATTTGAGACAGATTGGAGGGTAGCCTACTGAAAGACCACTGATGATTTAGCCTCAGCAGAAACTGTCCACGAAAGGGAATTTGAAAGTTCTTTCATCAAATCCCTTTGCAACCTAGTAAAATGTGCCATAGAGTTCAGCGTCCTAACAGCAAAGGTCACTGAAACATAGACATGCTTCCCAAACCTATCCATCACCGTAGACTCCCTGTTAGGGGGATGAATAGAGGAACTCTGCTCGGAAAGTTCCTTCTTGGTGGCTGCTGCCATGACCATGGCATCCATGTGCACCCATTTACCTGAAAATTCCTAACCTTCAGGTGGGGCTAGAATCCTCTCTGGCTTCTTGGGTACTGGTTCAACTGCATCAGGCTCTCTCCATACCCACTGAGAGACCAAATCAATGAGCTCGCTGGTGGACAGAGTAACCCAGGAAGTAGGTGGCCAGCTCCAAAGGCCTTCAGAAATACTGACTCCTCAGGTGAAGGGTTGCTGGGGGTCCATCCACCTCTCTGTTTAAGGATCTCGAGTATGTCTCCAAATGAGATCTCCAAATGAGACATTTTCCAGAGGTGATTATGGAGACCTTTCACCATCATCAAAATCAGTATCCTCAAGTGCCTCCTCTTGCACTTTCTCTTCCTAGGGACTTCCTTGGTGGGGTGCTCCGGAGAAGTGTCAGAAGAGACTAATAAACCCTGCTGGGTGGCCAGGAGGTCTCAAGCTGGCTGTCTCTGTAGCATAGAAAGATGAGGCTCCAAGTGCAGAGACATCTGGGAAGTAGACTGAGGATCCAAGGGGGTTAAATCCATCAGTCCTGTCAGAGCAGAAAATCCTCTCTTCACAACCTTGAAGGCAGATCACCCCAGACAGAAAGAAGACCCTGCTGTTGAGAAGGCAAGTTTCTGGACTGCTGTCTCCTCCTTCCCCAGGAGCAATCTCCCCAAGGAGTAAGACAGAGCCACGCTATCCACTGCCAAACAGCCAAGGCACAGAGATGACTCTGAAAGCTTCTGAGTTGACCCCAACACTTCGGACCAGACAAGGAAGCTTCAGCTCTGACAGTCATCCGCATCCAAAGAAGTTGGAGCCGGAACAATCAGAGTAAGCTTCATATCAGAAGATAAGGATATCTTGGGATCTAAGCCAGATGGACCCAGATGGCTTGGATCCAGGGACTAAAAAGCAACCAAAGGAATAAGAGAAGAAGAATGAAGAGTTGGTATGGTAAATGGATGGGGCATCTGAGCTGAAGGGGGTAGGAACTGATAAAACACCCATCTGGATCTGTGCTGAGAAGAACTTCCGCATCATTCTGTCCACATCTTTCTCTGTCAATCTCCTGGATGAACAAGATGAAACAAGGGAAGGAGACTTTGATTTATACCTTTCCAAAAATGGTGAAGGGACCCTAGAAGGCACATAGTCATGAGAAGGGGAATATCTGGTCCTTGGAAGAACAGTGGCACCCAAGAATGTTGAATCTGTAGGTTTCTTTATCGGATCCATTAATTTCTTTTTCTTTGGATTCAAAGGAGAGGAACTTTGAGATCTTCTCAGATCCAATTTAGGTCTCTTCCTAGAAGACTCCAAGATTGGGTTCGGGAAAGTGGAAGGCATCTGAGACAGATTTGGACTCCTTAGATTTAGTACTGGGGGAATGAACCCCAGTGATAGCTTCACCAAAAGATGATAGCAACAAACCTTTTAGGATGAGTTTGCTTTTCCTGTCCGCTAAAGTTCTGGGGTTGAAACTGTGGCAAGGGGCAGTGGGCCTAGACAATAAACACAAAAAAGTGTGGGCATCAGAGAGAGGCAACTTGTGCCCACACTTTACACACTTTTTGAACCCAGAAGAACCTTTCTCAGCCATTTCAAAAAAAAAAAAAAAAAGTAAGTAAGTAAACAAGAAGTAAGTTTTTTTTACTATGAGGAGAAATGATAAGAAAGTCAGAAAAATTCCAACAATGGTAATAAAGCTACACCTGAATGCCCGACAGGAAACAGAAGAGAGACAAATTGACAACAATGGTAAAAAGAAATATACAATAGTATACGACGGTAAGGGAAAAAAGTAAACGAATAATATACATAAAGTTAGGTAGATATCATAAAAAAATTTTAACTGCAAAAAAAACTAGCACTTATCTGAGAAACTTGAGAGCTAAGGCTGACCATGTCTTTTCGCCAAAAAGATCTAGGGTATGTTAGGGGTTGGTGTATTATGGTTAAGGGAGAAGCTCGACAGCTTTTTGGTTACCATGAGCTTTAGTAACGCCCGAGTCGGTTTCAAGGATTGGATCTGAATCCAACAGTTGAGAACAGAATGAAAATTGACAACATCAGATTAACTGTTTCCTGGGTTTAAACCAACTTCATTACATGGAGGTAAGTTTGCCTCAGATGTTCAGATAAAGCTTAATTCTGAAGGTTGTTGGGTGTCCATAATTTGAGAAAGCACGGATACCAGATTAGATAAATCCTCATTGAAGGGTGCTGAAATCTGGAGCTGTAAGTTAGTTTTCATGGCTCTCTGAACAAATCTCCTCTAGCCTATAAGACATAGCAAGCCAGACTACTAAAACCAAACAAATCCAAAAGAAAAGCAGCACTGCAGTAATCAAACAAATAACCAAAATCTTCTGTGTAGAACCATACTCACAAACTCCAAATAAAGTAATAAATTTAATCCAAAATTCTATTGTTAAGCACTTTCAATAAATAAGACTTCATTGCAACAATATAACAAAAAATAAAATCCATTTTATATATATCCCAATATATTTGTGTGACTCTAATCAAAGGTCACAGTTCACAATAAAATTTTTATGTTAAAAAGATTAATATTAAAAATGTAAAACCACATTAATTAGCAAATAATTATCATATTTCCCAAATACAGACATTAGCAAATAGTTATCATGTTTCCCAAATACAAACACTTGTATGAGTTTCTGGTAGTTGAACATCCTGTTATCTTCTCTATTTTTGGGATACCAAAGGATCACAAATGTATAGGAAGTCCTCTTTTAAGGCCCGGAATGGCTACCAGTGGGTCAAAATCATATTCTTTAGTTCTCTGTACAGACAGAAAGCTTAAACCTATTTTGTTGCCTAACATGTATTTAATTAAGGATTCCTGGGATTTTTTAAAGAATGTTATGGCTGATTTAAACAATGACAAATTATTTTTTATTACTGCTGATATTGAAGATTTGTTTTTTATTATGCCCAACCAGTTGTGGTTAAAAAAATACTTTGAGGAAGAGTTGGCACATTGTGAATTTCTTAAGAATCAGGAATTGAATTAATTTTGGAATTTATAGAAGTTACTTGTCAAAAAAGTTGTTCCAACAGATACAACAGGTGGCTATGGGGGCAGCATGTGCCCCTATATAATTCAACATGGTCCTTCTTTATGAGAGAAATTGTATGTTTTTAACTCCCCTTGTTCTTAGTGTTGGAACATGTACACCAGGTTCCTAGATTATATTTGTATTTTTTGGAACCATAATAAGGAATCCATTTTGGAATTCATGGATTATATATAGCATACGGTACATTTTTTAAATTTATTTGTGCATTATCTGAGGAACTGATTAATTATTTGGACAGTAAATTAACAAAAGATAAGAAGAATAAAAAAATTCAAGTCACAAGTTTTTTGTAAGGATACGTTTTCTAATTCATATTTATTTTACACAAGTCATCATCTTTTCCAACAAATGAAGGGGCAGCTGGCTGGAACAGCCCAGATGACATTGAATTGTATTGAATTAATCAAGGAATGTGAATTTATACAAAATTATTCATTGAAAGCGGTTACCTTAAGGATTTGATATCTGATATAAGAGCTGAGATAAATGAGTGCTGGGGTCCTGGGGAACTAAATTTAGTCCTATACATAATATAGCTAATACCACTATACCGATAAAAAGGAAGAATAATCTAGATCAGAATTATGCTTTTATCCCCATTTATAACAAGGAAGCACAATTGATAAAACATATTATTCACAAACATTGGGCAGTGCTTTCATACTTCCTTGAAATTTTTAATGTATTTATTGAAAGGCCATACTATGTATGTAAAAGAAACAAAAATCGTAAGGAAATATTGGAGAAGGAGGCGAATATTAAAAATATAAATAAGATTAAGAAGGGCACATTTAAATACAGGGCATATCAACAATGTTAGCGTATGACTAACATGGACTGTGTTGCTTTAAGAGTGAGAAACTTAGAGTTGAAATCTAGGAGATATTGTAACTGTTCCTACAAAGGAGTTATATAGTGTACGTTGCCAAAAAAAAGAAGTTATGTTTCTACCATAATGTTCCATCTGTGTTGTCAATCTTCATTTCTTCTAGACTGATGGGTTCGGTTCTGAACCCTCGGAACCGACTCGGCCGTTGTACAAAGCTCATGCCAGACAAAAACTCTCGAGCTAAGGCTCTACCCGTACTGCCTCTCTTCCCATTACCTCAGATCGAGTTTGACTACCACTAAGAAAAATGGAAGCTCTGTCTGAGGAACAACCCTATGACAAAAACCTCAGGACTAGTTCCAAACCTCCAGAAGTGTCTTGGAGGGGGCAGAATGGTGGGATGTCAAGAATGAATGAAGACCGACAACACAGATGGAACATTATGGTAAGCACATAACTTCTTTATCTGATGTTGTCAATCTTCATTTATTCTTGACTGATGGGACAAAGTCCCCAGCTACTTTAGATCCTGGGCGGCCCTAAGGAAGAATATTCCTGAGCACCATAGATCCAAAGGATGCTCTTCCCCTTAGAGACCATGTCTAATTTGTAATGAGTGATATAAATATGTGGGGTAGCCCAAGTTGCAGCTGCACGTATGTCTTCCATAGAAGCACAGGAATGGAAGACTGCTGAAGTAAATGAGCTCTAACTTTTGTTGGTAGTTTGAGATGATTCTGGTTGTATATAAAGGTAATGCAGTCTTTTAACCATTTTGACAAGGTGACCTTTGATACAGGTTTACCCAATCTGGTACCCGAAAAGGACAGAAATAGTTGGTCTGATTTTCTACAGGATTTTGTTCTGTCCAAATAAAAGCATAACTGTCTGTAGACATCAATCATATGCAGGCAGTACTTTCCTTTGTTTGAAAATTATGGAAAGAAGACTGGTAAGTCTATGGTCTAGTTGATACTGGAGTCTGATATAAATTTTGGAAGGAAGAAGGGATTGGTTCTGAGTAATACTCTTTCTTTGTAGAAGATTATATAAGGATGATTCACACACAAAGCCTGTAACTCTGAAATTCTCCTAGCAGACGTCATTGTCACAAAGAAGAAGGTATTCCAAGATAAAAACTTGTGGTTACAAGTGGCTGCTGGCTCAAAGGGCTGACAAGGTCAAATCCCAAGGCACTACTGGATCTTTGAATGAGGGTTTTAAATGCTGAGTGCCTTTAAGAAAAACTTTGCACAGCTGATGAGACATGAAAGAATGATCATCAAAACCATTATGAAAATTCAAAATGGCAGCTAGATGAACCTTAATTGCAGAAGCTGAGGCTCCCAATTGAAATAAAGTGGCTAAGTATTCCAGGACCTTATCAACTGGTGGCGAAAAAGGATCAATGCAGGTTGTACACATCCAAATAGAGAATCTTTTCCATTGATTTAGGTAAATTTTTCGGGTGGACAGTTTATGTGAAGCCAGAAGTATCTTCTGCACTGGAGAAGACAAGTTGTTCTGCCTGGCAACTACTGGAATTGGAGAAACCAAGCCGTCAGCTTAAGATGTTGAAAGTTGGTATGCGCCAAGCCCTGAGGGTGAGACAGCAGGTCCGGAGTTGGATCCAGAATCCACGGGTAGTGAACCAGGTAAGGCCAAAGAAAGGGAAACCAGACTTGACGGGGCCAGTACAGTGCAATGAGAATCACTTTGCTTCTCAACCATTGGGCTTTCCTCAGAAACTGGGGAATTCATGGAATTGGGGGAAAGTCATACAGAAGTCCTGGGGGCTAATCATGAAGAAGTGCATCGAGGACTCCCTGCGAGGGGGAATTAGGGTAAAGTAGCTGCTGATTTGTGGTTTATGGGAGAGGCGAACAGACTGCAGCAAGGCTGATCTCATCAGCGAAAGCTCTTCGCCACTACATTGGGATTGAGAGACCACTCATAAGGCAGAAGGATACACCTGCTTAGTTTGTCCGCAATCATGTTGGCATTCCCCCGGATAGGCGTTGTTATCAGAAAGCGGTTGGAGGAGACTGCCCATTGCCAAACTCTTAGGGCTTCCTGACATAGGTGTAGGATCTGGTTCCCCCCTGTTTGTTGATATACCAGACTACGGAGATGTTGTCTGATTGGATAGCAACTATTCCTGAAGGAAGGACAGGCTGAAATGCTTGCAATTCTAAAAGCACTGCCCTCAGTTCTAAGACATGATGTGCAAATTGGCCTCTTGTGGGGACCAAGTGCCTTGGACAGTGTTTCCCAGGCAATGCCCCCCCACCCTATCTGGGAAGCATCCATGGTCACTACAGCCTTGTTTTAAGAGGGGGAAAAGGAGGATTCCATAAATTTTCTTTTGGCTTCATCCACCAAGATAAATCATTGTGCAGCGATTTATTAAGACTGGATGGGACGTGGAGTGTGTCAGAATTGACCATTGTGACATCAAGAGCCACTGAAGCAGCCTCATGTGATACCTCGCTAGGGGAACTAATGTTATTGTTGCTGTCATGGATCCGAGAAGCTGTAGTACCAGATGAGCAGGACATTTGTGTTGGGAGAGGATAATTTGTAGTTGCAATCTTAACTTAAACAACATGTGATGAGGAAGGGAGGCCACACAGGATATTGTATTTAGTCTTGCTCTGATAAATGCCAAATCCTGCGTGGGAGTCAGCTGTGATTTTTCTTTGTTGACTGAAATGCCTAAAGTTTCAGCAAGATGTAGAACAAAGTCTATGGTGCAAAGCAGTAGATGCCTTGAGGGGCGGTAAGGAGCCAGTCATCTAGATATGGAAACACACGGAATCCCTGTAGTCTCAAGTGAGCTGCTACAACTGCCATGCATTTGGTGAACACCCTGGGGGCTGTGGTAAGGCCGAAGGGCAGTTCTAGAAATTGGTAATGACTGGCTCTTAGCCGGAAGCGGAGTCATCTTCTGGAGCACTTGTTCATCTTTATGTGATAATACGTGTCCTGAAGATCTATAGAGCACTCTGGAGCACTTGTTCATCTTTATGTGATAATATGTGTCCTGAAGATCTATAGAGCACATCCAATCATCCTTCTCTAGAAAGGGAAGGATAGAATGGACTGTGACTATCTTGAATTTTGTCTGTTTTAAAAATTTGTTCAATAGGGAGAGATCCAAGAATGGTCTTCAGTCCACTGTCTTTTTTGGCACTAAAAAGAATCTTGAGTAGAATCTGGATCCTATTTGGTCTGGTGGGACTGATTGGATGATTGTTTTTTTTGAAGCAGCTTTTGAACTTCTAGTGTTGCTAGATCCCTCTGACTGGGTGGAAAGGGACCACAAAATCACACAAGTGCATCCAGCCAGCTTTTGAACTTCTAGTGTTGCTAGATCCCTCTGACTGGGTGGAAAGGGTCCACAAAATCACACAAGTGCATCTAGCCGTGGCACCTAATGGCAATGCCTGCACCCACTGCTCTAGATGTCCTTTGAGCTGTTAGCACAATAAGCTGCATAGATGAAGTTGAGATGGACTCCAGGGTGGTAAGAGAGGCAACCTTGTCAGACACTGCTCCTACAAGGATGTCTGAAAGCTCAGTTATCAGATCCCTTTGGAGTCTAGTAAAGTGTGCCAAGAATGTCATCAAGGACCAAACAGCAAAGGTCGATGAAGCAAATACCCGCTTTCCGAATCTGTCCATCATCCAGGACTCTCGGTTTGGAGGATGGACAGTTGATCTCGCTTTGGCGAGTTCATTTTTGGTGGCCGCCACCACCACCATGCATCCACTACTAGACTTTTAGATTACTGGGGCTGACAGAATCTTGTCCATTCTCCGGGGAATAGGCTCTATGGTGTCAGGAGCCTTCCACACATGCTGAATGGTCACCCTGATTAGCTCGTCAGTGGGTGGGGTCAAGCAGAAGTAGATGGACAGGCACGAAAAGCTTACAAACAAACAGATTCCTCAGAGGATGGGTTTGAGGACTTCCAATCACCCCTCTGTTTTAATATTTCCAGGAAGTCTCCAAAGGAAACATCTTCAGGGTGTGACCATGGGGACCGTTCCCCTTCATCGTAATCTGTATCCTCAGTGACTGCTTCTTCTGGAGAATCCAGGTGCTTCCTCTTGTATAATCTCTTATGGGTTGGCTCCTCAGGGAAATGTTCTGAGGAGGATTCCAAAGAAGGGGGACCCTGAACTAGGGTATCTTGCTGCTCTTGTGCCTGCTGTCCAGACACAGCAGATTGTGGCAGCTGCGAACCAGAGGGAGCATAAATATGGCACTCCGATGGGGTTGGAACCAACTGGGAGCCTGCTGAGGTTAAAGCTCACTCCATAATCTGAAAGGCAGGCCCACCCGGAGAGGGATGGGAGGCTAGAACCGAGAAAGACAACCTCAGAATTGGGGTCACATCCCACTCTGATGAGATGCCCCCCCCCCCACAGTAGGAGCCAAGAGAGGACTTGAAACTACCATAGTACCGAGAGCCACAGATGGCGCTGTAGAAAAAAATCAGAGCAGGTCCAAGGATTCCACAACCGGAAGCCAAATCATGGTCCAGTTGGTGCAACAGTTCCAAAGGAGCTGAAGACCACAGAGTAGATTCCAGTGCCAAGGTGAGATCCATTGGTGGGACTGAAGCAGTTGGCACCGGGAGAGTGGAAGCAATGGGCTCCACGACCTGGTGGGGGTGGATGAAGGAGGAATTATATGTAGGAGTCCTGGGAAAGTATGCCTGGGCTCTGGGAGGGAGGGAGGTCCGAGAGGGTGCAGGGAGGCCTCTGGCTGCCAACAGTTGCTCCACTAATCTGGCTACATCCAATTCTGATAGGCTCCTGGAAGAACAGGTTGGCATTTCCAAAGGAGATTCAGGTCTTTCCACAAAAGGACTCAGCTGTTGACCCAAAAAGGGGTCTTTTAAAGGGAAATATCTAGTTCGAGGGGTACGTATAACATCAACCTTGGGCACCATGGCCTGCTGAATAGAGGGAGAAAATGGAACTGAATGAGTAGATTTAACAATTGTTTGTGCCAGAGAGCTCGTCGGCACTGAAGCCATGGGCAGTGTTGAAGTGGTTTGTGTAAGATCAATAGTGGAGGCCACTGATACTGAGTTTGTTGTTTTTGGTACTGGAGCAGAAGGCAATGACATTTGCGGAACTTTTGCCTTTGGTTCCAAAGAAACTGTCAGAACTGGGGATTTTTGAGATTTGGAGTCATGTACCTTAGGGGAAGACAGTACCAAATGACCCCGTTCTTTTGATCTCAGACTTTGGAGATTTTGAAGTCTCCACCTCAGAAAGAGCTTCACCAAAGGGACATTTCAATAAGCCTTTGAGAATTAATTTCTTATGCATCTCTGCACGAGTTTGAGCTTTAAAGCCTAGATATCACAAGGTGGTTGAATGAGGGACACCCAGACAATATATGTAAGACAGATGCCCATCAGAATTGGGCATCTTACTGGCACAGTCCTTACACTGTTTGAACCCAGAGGATCCTTTTTGTTTCTCTGCCATGTCTTGTCAAAAAAACACACAGTACACACACGTACACACTTGCACACATTCGCTTGTAGTGAAAAAGGGGAAAGAAAAAGGTTTTGAAAAGTAAAAGCCCTTTATATATATATATATATATATATATATATATATATATATGTATATATATATATATATATATATATATATATATATTTATGTATATATATATATATATATATATATATATATACCAACAATGATATATATAGAATACCCACATGGGTACAGGAAAGGAAGGAACAGTAGAAAAAATACCAACGATGGTACTGAAAGGTTACTAACGGTAAGAGGGAAGGAGAAGCCTAATACCAGCAATGATAAAGGAGAAATATCTTGAGGTAAAAAATGGGGACAGAAAGCTTCGAAGAATTCACTCACATGAAAAAGGACTTAAACAACAGTAAGATTAAAAGGTATAAAACATTTATAAAGTATAATTAGGCAAATAAGAAAATGTTTAAGCACTTAGCTGAGAGCAACAGCTGACGCATCCAATTTTCCACGTGGGAAATGAAATCTGAGGTAATGGGAAGACAGACAGTATGGGTAAAGCCTTATCTCGAGAGTTTTTGGCTGGCACGAGCTTTGCACAATGCCCTAGTCAGTTCCGAGGGTTCAGAACCAAATCCATCAGTCAAGAATAAGTGAAGATTAACAACATGAGATTGTGGATTTTACAGTAAGATAGAACAAATGTTAAAAAATGCATATATGAACATATGCATGATATTAATCATTAGGTGGATACTAATGCTTTGCATAGACATGTGAAGATTTGTGAGTGCAGTTAATTCTAAGTGTTTTGTCTTTGAACAAGTAGAAAATAATGTTCAGCATGGCCTGTGGGAAACCAGAATAGAATATAAAGTGCTTTACTGGCAGCTTAAACTGGATATTGGGAACACCCCTGGGTAAAATGACAACTTTTCTATTTTGAATGGATTAAAATTAAGGTCTGCTAAACTGTAGTTAGATTTAGTTTACTGTGGGGGAAGCTGATAGCATTGTATTTGGGAGATATGCTAATTATTTGATAACTAATGTAGTTTTACATTTTCTAATATGAATATTTTTAACATGATTGTTTTATTATACACTATGACCCTTGATTAGAGTCACATAAATATACTGGGTATTGGGGTATATAAAATGGAGTTAATTTTTTGTTATATTGTTTTGATGAAGTCTTAAATACTGAAGATTAAAGCAATTAATGACAGTATTTTGGACTACATTTATTATTTTATTTGGAGGTTTTGATAAACAGATCATTTTGGTAACTTATCTGCCCAGCAAAGGAGTGGTACAAGCTGACTGTTGATCCTTAAAAGCAAGCAGAGGAGCAATATCATCAATGGCAGGAAAGCTCTAAAGGGATTGGTGCTGAAATCTGTAATTTTAGGCAGCTCAACTGGAGCTGCCTACATTTTTAAGTGTGTAGAAGATGCCCTGAAGCTTTGGTGGCTGGCAGGCTGTTAAATCCTTGGCAGGATATAACACATATAGCTAAGGCTATTGCAGCAGTGATCAATATGATTAATACTTTCCAATACACAAAGTTTAAATACCAAAGCAGCAAATGTACCAAACCAGTGTTAAAAATAGATCTATGTCAGTTTATTGAAAAGAAAAACACATTTGGTTGACAATGCAGTTAATAAAAAAAACTAACATAAAGCCAAACAACACAATGTTTGTGCACGAGGACAAGCCCTTGTCCATCCCCCACATCCACTGTTAATTATTTATGCCAGCTCCAAGATCACACTACAGTGGGTAAAAGGGCTAATTCTCTGATCCCTACTGTACTGTGACCTCAGTCAGAACAATTCAAAGAATCAAACTGTCGACCATAAAGTTTCGGCCATATGGGTTTTGACAATTTGGTCCTCTGATAAATTGAGACAAACCCTTAAAAATAGCTTCACACACTTTAACCACATTCAACTGCCATAAACCATGTTTAATAGCAATTTAAACTATATTTTCTTGTCAGAGACAGTAAAATACTAACAGTGCATTAAATAACTTCATTTGAGATAAAATCCCAATCTGATGTTAAAAGCACACAGAACAGAGTTACACATATACTAAATGAGGTATAAATGCTTAAAACTCCAAGTTCTGCAATATTTTCCTGTCAAAAGATGAAAATAAAACAGAATAACAACAGTAAAGTCAGGCCTCTAATGCCTAACAACACACATACACACCAAGGTTCTGACAGAAATACTGAACGTTTTCTCAAAAATAGTAAAAATAAATAATTGTCAAATACAAAAGCCAAATAAACACTGATACAAGCAGAAATTACCACATGAATTACTATAAAAACTGACTGGAATAAATTATTAGAATAAATATTTTTAATAAACATAAACATAAAAAGAAAATAATAAATCTAATAATAAAATGAGAAGAAGAGTGTCCCCAAATGGGGGTTATCTGAGCCGTAAGCTAGAAAAATCAGCACTGGATCTTGTGAAGAGTCAGAAGACCTTCTTCACTAGATGTCAAAAGACTGAAAACTCACTTCCTGTGATAGCTAAAGACTTCCTTCTCAGGATCTGCTCAGCCAATCAGCTGTTACAGAAGACAGAGGGAAGAGAGTCTGAGCTTTTGAAAGCTTGCCAGTACTGGGTTACTTTGACAGGAAACCCAAAATGCCACTGAAGCAGTGGGAATAATGAAAATCGAAAGTTATATACTTACCATAAAGATAGATCTGTGTTGTCTGCTTCCATCCTCTTCAACTGATGTGACTTCAGATCTGATAGGATCTGATATCAGCCACTCTACAGACTTTTGGATCCAAGACTCAGGCTCTTCTCCTTACCAATAATTTCATTCCACCTACTGAATTACCTCATATTGAGTTTGCCTGCTTATTACAATAAAGGATAGCTATACCATCACAATGAAAAGAAAAACCTCCTGTCCATGTAATAAGGTAAATCATACATACAGACCAAAGCTGTAATAAGACAAGGCTTCTATGAGACCAGTGTGGTCAGTCCTGAGCCAAAAAACTGACAAAGTAAAATTGGTAGGGGAATGAAGGGGGTGGAGTTGAGGAGGAAAGAAACAGATTACTCGGCTCTATCATTAAGGTAAGTAGATGACTTTCATATCCAGTATTATTTCTTCTGACCTTCCTCAATGAATGGGACAGAATTCCCAACTACTACATGTCTTGGGTGGCATCATGGAAGGATAATCTGGGAAATGGCTGAACCAAGAAATACTCTGGACCAAGATAGCAAATTCAAATAGTAGTGATATAAGGGTATGTACATTAGACCAAGCAGCTGCTGCATAAAATATGCTGCAGAAATCACAATTACTCTGGTAGAATGAGCCTTGGGAGTGTCAGACAGAGTCAAACCCTTCTCCTTATATACTTAGCTAATGCAGTCAGAGTCATCTTAAAAAATAATTTTGATGCCATTTTTCCCAATTTGACTGAAGAGGGCATAAATAGTTGGTAACTTTCCTAACAGACCTAGTACATTGGAAGTAAAATCTGAGTTGTCAATGCAGGTCCAGTAGGTGTAGAATGTACTCTCCTTTATTGGAAAACTGAGGGAAGTAAACAGGGAGAGTTCTGAGATCAACTTGGGAAGAAAGGAGGGATTGGTTCTAAATGATGCCCTGTACTTGAAGACAGAATATGGAAGTCTACAAGGAAGAGTTCGAAGTTCTGATATCTTCTGAGTGGAAGTAACCACCAATGAATTTTCCAACAGAGATATTTCCATTCAACCATAGCAGCAGGCTCAAAAGAGGTCTTTTCAGTTCTTGAAGGAAAATGCTAATGTCCCTGGGTAGAACAGGATCTCATAAAGGGAGTACATAAAAGAAATGTGCTCCTTAAGAAGCCTTTAGATGACTTCAAAGAAGCAGTGGAAGTTTGCTTTCCTCCTAATGTGAAAATTCAAAATGGCAGCCATTTGAACATTGATAGTGGAATATCTAGCTCTATCATAAAAAAGACCAGCCAGAAATTCTAAAATAGCAGGGAGAGGAGCAGAAAGATCTCTATCCCTGCTAGATGCTAAAATAGAGACTCCCTTCTGGTTTACTATAAAAATGTCGAAGTTTAAAAAAAATTGCTTTTACACCAAAAGACAAGGTTGAAATCTTGCATACAAAGTAGGTGAAAATGTCAAATCTGATGAATGAATGCAGCAGATTCACCATTTTCACCAAATGTCAAATATTATATACTTATACATACTACAGTATGTATAATTGCTAAGATGGAATTCTGGTTTTTGCAAGGGGGCAAGCCCCCCTGCACCTCCCTGTTGGGTCTGCGCCCCCCTCCTGCAAACTACATATTTCAACTCCGAGATCGCACTACAGTGAGGAAAAGGATAAATTTCCCAATCCTCATTGTACCAAAATCTCTATTCGTAACACTGACCACATATAAGCGAATGCACAGTGGCATTCGCTGCAAAGGACACTCGCTCAGTTGAAGGTCAGCAGTATGGGAATCAGCCACCTGCCATTCGGTATTCCCATATTTGCCAAACCTTCATTCGTCATTTTGATAGTAAACCATCTCTTCGATATACTTATATACATTTCTGACAGAGGGTTTCTGTGAAGATGTTAGAATATGTACTACCTGTGATGACAGACTGCACTGTCTAACCATCACATGAACTGGAGAAACCATTTGGTTAACTTGATGTCTCTTGCAAATGAGGCACTCCAGATGGATGAGAAAGGAGGTCTGGAACTCAATCCAGCATCCATGGAGGGCAAATCAGATGAGGCGAAATACAGAAAGACTTCACCCGTTGAGGCCAAATGGAGGCGATAAGAATCACCCTCACCTTGCTTCACAATGATTTCTGCAGGAACTTTGGTATAAGAAGAGCAACAGGATATACATATAAGAGGCCCAGGGACCAATTGTAGACCACAGCATCCCTTCAGAGACTCCTCCTCCTCCTCTCAAGGGATCAGGGCAAAATAACTGCTACATGTAGTGTTGGAGGGAGGGCAAATAGGTTCCAGCAAAGTCAGCCCCGACAGTCCAAAATTTGTTCTGCCTCTCTTGGATTGAGGGACCACTTGTGATGAAGAAGAATGAATCTGCTCAATCTGTCTTCTAATGAACTGGTCTTCCTCAGGATGTGTGTTGATGTCAGAAAGTGGTGGGAAGGCATCACTCACTGCCAACCTTTCACTGCCTCTCAATACAATGAGAAAGAGCTTTCTATCCCTTTCTAGTTGACATACCAAACCACTAACATATTATCTGTCTGGATGAAAATTATACTCAAGGGAAGGGAGTCCTGAAAAGCCTGCCAAGCTAGGAGGACTGCTTTCATCTCCAGGACACTGATGTGAAAACTAGCTTCTTTGGTAGACCACTTGCTTTGGACTGTTCTTTTTCATGAAATGCACCCTCACCTCAGCTGAGAAGCATCCGTGGTCACTGTGGTTTAGAAAGATAGTAGAACAAAGGGGTGAATCTATGAAATTGATATGACTTCTGCATTTGAGGGTGAGGTACACTGGAAAGTTCATCAGTTGAGATTAAATTGACCACTGAACTGCTATGATCCACAGTAACACTCTCATGTAAAATCTGGCTAGAGGGACTAATGTTATGGAGGCTGTCACTAACCCAAGAAGAGGTAATATGCATCTGAACGTGACTTTCTGATGGGATAGTACTGTCACTGCCTGATGTTAAAGGATGAGAATCCTTGATTCTGGTAGTCTGCCTATCTGCAAAGCAGCATCCAGATGAGCCAGAGTGAAATCTATAGTTTGGATGGGCTGCACTTTTGACATTGTCATGGTGACTGTTATATCCAGATGGGAATAGGGCTGAAACAAGGACTCCCCTGGCTTGAAGAAGAAGAATACTGGTGGCAGCAGTTATGAGCTAGGTTGTACAGATATGGGAAAACGTGGACCCCTGCAGTCTAAGGTGAGCTGTGACCACTGCCTGAACACCTAGGGTGCTGTTGTGAGACCAAAAGGTAGAGCTTTGAACTGTAAATGACTGGCTCCTAGATGAAAGTGGAGGAATTTTCTGGAGCGCCTGGCCATCTTGCTGTGATAGTACATGTCCTGAATGTCTATAGAACACATCCAGTCATCTTTCCTTAACAGCAGTAGGGTGGACTGGACCATGACCATCTGGACCTTTGTCTGTTTTACATACTGGTTTAGGTGACTGAGGTCCAAGATGGGACTCAGGTCCCAGTTTTTTTTTTTTGGTACAAAAAAATAATATTGACCTCCTGCATCACTTGTTTGTCTAGCAACTTGTTTTATTTCTTGTGGTGCAGCCTTCTGTCACTTGGGTGGAATGTCTGTGTATCCTTTGAATTGGGGGATTACAAAGAAACGAGATTGTACAGCCTCTGGTTATGATTACCTGCACCCATAAATCTTGGGTGATGGCTGTCCAGACAAAGGGTGCAGAGATAAGTGTCTCTAAACTGGCCCTTGAGTGCAGCAGTCATGCAACCCTTCAGGAGTGCTGAAAAAGCCTGCTGGGGAAAGTTTCCCAAAAACCTTGATTTTGTGGTCCACCTCTGCTATGGCAGTGATGTCCATTACGATTATTCTCCCCTCTGCCTTTGGGGAGCCATTGCTAGAATCATCAGGAGTGAAGCCTTGAGATTTGTGGAACCACAATTTCTTGCCCCGTTTGGTTGCTGGAAAAAGTCTGATGAGGAGAAGAAAATTGTATTCCAATGGCAGACAGGGTCTTGACACCCTGTTTGCTTCTAGACCTTAACTTTAGGATGAAATAGAGTGGACCCATCATGGGGGCAGTAATGAAGGACTTAAAAGTGTTCTGTGAAACTGCAGCGCTGCATCCAGGCATGCTGGCACACAGTTATGCTGGTGCGTGCCACTCTCAATGTTCCACCAGCTGCATTAGAAACAAGGTTTAACAACAGTAAAGTATCAACAAGGGCATTATAACAAGGAATAAAAGTAATGCAAAGAAGTAACTACATTTATTTTTTTTGTGAATTAAGACCAAGAAGAAAGATACAAGGCAACTGCTGAAGCATGATGAGTAGTAAAGACCAATAAGGACATGTATAAGAAATAATATAAGAACAAATGTAAACCCTACTGGCAGAAAACTATTCTTTGTATAACAGCAGCAACATCTGACATAAATGTAATTAAGAAAATCATCATTTTATCTTTTTATCACTCTCTCCCCTCAGTCTGTCCTCAAGATATACCTGAAACTGGTTTGCCTTCAGCTATCATACAAGACAAAGTTTTAAAAGTGCTAAATAAATAAATAAATATGTACTCCCCATAATATTCCATCAGTGTTGTCCATTTTCATTCTTCCTCATCTGATGGGTTCAGATAAGAGACTCGGATCTGACTTAGCTGCTTCTACCAGATCTTTGAATCCAAAACTCTTGAGCTCCCCTTTGCCCATAATGTCCTGGCAGCCTAACATACCCCAGATTGAGTTTGCTGCCCCTGTATATAAACGGACCTTAACTTAAGGAAGTTAAATATTGATTAAGAAAAGGCAGCTAGAGCTCAAACAAGAGACAACGGTTCCCGAGAGAACTCTTAGGTCTTTCCAAAAGAAAGGGAATGGGGGCAGGTAGGTGGGAAAAGAAGAATGAAAATGGATAACACAGATGGAATGTTATGGTGAGTCAATAACTTTTTTTATTTGATGTTGTCCTTTTCATTAATTTCTCAACTGATGGGACAGAGTCTCTGGCTAGCTAAACCTTTGGAGTGGCCCTCATGGGAGGATATTCTGGAGTACTCCAGAGCCAAAGGTAGCTCTCTTTCCGGAAACCAAATCCAATTTGTAATGAGCAATAAAAGTGTGAGCATTGGTCCAAGATGCAGCTGCACAAAAAAGAAGTTATGTCCTTACCATAACGTTCCATGTGGAGTGTTCATCTCGCCTTGGTTATTACACATGGGTTCGGAGCCGATCCTCGGCTCCGTGCCGGCCGACTGCAAGCTCTGCATCGAGAAGAAGCTCGAGGACATCTAATACCCACAATCCCCCTCTGCCTTAACCTCAGATCTAGTTTGCAAGCAAACCAGACATAAAAGCACGCACACATGCCAAACTATATACATAGATGTACATATATACAAACATACCAAGGGTATGATAGTAACACTAATAATGCAACAGCAGAAGGAGAATACTCCAGACCAGGCACCAAATTGAACGTTCTTCCTAAGGGTGGGAGGGGTGGGAGTGTAATAACCAAGGCGAGATGAACACTCCACATGGAACGTTATGGTAAGGACATAACTTCTTTATGTGAGAGTGTTCAATCTCGCCTTTGTTCTTACACAGGGGTAGCGTCCCTAGCTCCATGATCCTGAGAAACTCAAGGGAGAACGTTCCTGAGCACAGTGGAACCAAAGGTTGCCCTATCCCTAGAAACCCTGTCCACTTTGTAATGAGAGATAAATGTATGTGGTTTAGCCCAAGTAGCAGCCGCACAAATAGTGTCTAGTGGTAAGCGAGCTGCGTGAGCCAAAGATGTAGAAACTGATCTGGTGGAATGTCCTTTGGGTTTGACTGATAATGTTTGATCAGAGGCCTCATAAACATATGTGATACAGTCAGTTAGCCATTTAGAAAGAGTTCGTTTCGTAACTGCAAGACCCTTTCTGCTGTCAGCAAAAGCTACAAATAGTTGATCAGATTTCCTGTGATCTTTTGTTCTATCCAAATAAAATCTGAGTTGTCTATGGACATCCAGTTTGTGCAACATATACTCCAATTTATTAGAGTGGTTCTTAAATAAGGTGGGTAATTCAATGGACTGATTAATATTACTAGAAGAGCAAACTTTGGGGAGAAAGGATGGATTAGTGCGTAGGGATACTCTGTCAGAATGAAATATTAAATAAGGATGTTTGACAGAAAGGGCCTGAAGCTCAGACACTCGTCTAGCAGATGTAATGGCCACTAGAAATAAAGTTTTCCATGACAAAAATTTCAATGTGCAACTTGAGGCTGGTTCAAAGGGTGGCAACATCAATTTAGAGAGTAACAGGTTCAAATTCCACGGTGATGTCGGACTTCTGACTGTGGTCTGATATGAAAAGAACCTTTTAAAAAGGCTTTACAAAGTCTGTGAGCCATAATAGGCGCACCACATTCCTCTACATGATAGTTAGAAATGGCAGCTAACTGTACTCTTAAAGTAGCCGGGGAAGCTCCCTCATGAAATAGTTCAGTCAAGAACTCTAAAATCTTGTTTAACGGAGCTATAACAGGGTCCAAATGGTGTGACTCCGCCCAAAAGACAAAACGTTTCCACTTACTGGTGTAAGTCTTCGTAGTGGAAACTTTATGAGAAGCCACTAAAATATCTTGAACCGCCGATGTAAGGGGAACCGACCTGGCTAGAAAGGGAAGCGGAGCAGCCAAGCTGCTAGATGGAGAGATTCTAGAGATGGGTGAGGAACTCCTGACAAGTGAGTCAGTAGATCTGGCTCTGGGTCCAGCATCCAAGGTCCCCGAATGCGGTGATGCAATAGAAAAGGGAACCAAATTTGACGAGGCCAGAACGGAGCAATGAGGATAACAGTCCTCTGAAGGTTGTTGGCTTTCTGTAGAAACTTTGCAATCAGGGGAAATGGAGGAAAAGCATATAGGAGACCCGGGGGCCAATCGTGCACCAGCGCGTCCCTGGGGACTTCCTGGAGGGTAATAGGGCAAAGTAGCTCCTGCATTTGGCGTTCATTGGAGACGCAAACAGATCGCAGGTAGGCTGGCCCCATTTGCGAAAAATCATTCTCGCAACTGACTGTTTGAGGGGCCACTCGTGAGGCAACAGTATTGCCCTGCTCAGCCTGTCGGCTATGACGTTGGATGACCCCGGGATGTGCGTTGCGATCAGAAAGCGACCGGTGGACTCCGCCCATTGCCAAATTCTCATGGCCTCTCTGCATAGTTGGTAAGACCTGGTTCCCCCTTGCTTGTTTATGTACCAGACTACGGACATGTTGTCTGTCTGAACTGCAATGGTCCCTGGAGGAAGAAGGGGAGCAAAGTGTTGCAACGCCAAAAACACTGCCCTCAACTCCAGAACATTGATGTGCAGATTGTACTCCAGATTGGTCCATTCGCCTTGGACTGTCTGTCCCTGAAAGATGCCCCCCCACCCTATCAGGGAAGCGTCCGTGGTTATCGTCGCTGACGGTGCGGGTAGCACAAACGGTCTTCCGCTGGATAGGTTGCAAGTCTGTAACCACCACATTAGGTGTGATTTGCATGTTTTCGTTATCAATATTTCGTGAGTCAGTGGAAGTTGTTGGAATGACCATTGTGCAAACAGAAGCCATTGTAGCACTCTCATGTGCAGTCTTCCCAATGGTATCGCAAGAGAAGCTGCCATGAGACCCAAGACTTTCAGAACAAGTTTTGCCGGGGACTTTCTGGACGACAGCAGAAGAGAAACGTTGATTTGAAGTGCTACTATTCTTTCTGTAGGAAGTCTTAGAACTAAATGGTGCGTATCTAATTCCGCTCCTATGAATAAGATATGCTGTGATGGCTGTAGTAAAGATTTTATGAAATTTACTGAAATTCCAAGGTGTGTACAAAGTTGTAGGGTGTAATCCCTGGCCTGTATCAGTTGACGCCTGGTGGTGGCAGAAAGGAGCCAGTCGTCCAGATACGGAAACACCTGGAATCCTAGGCGCCTCAGATGAGACGCTACCACTGCCATGCATTTGGTGAAGACCCTGGGGCTGTGGTCAGACCAAAGGGCAGGGCTCGAAACTGATAGTGACTGGCTCCCAGCCGAAGCGCAAATGATCCCTGGACGCCCTGGCCATTTTGATGTGGTAGTATGCGTCCTTCAGATCTATTGAGCACATCCAGTCGTCCTTCTGTAAGAATGGAAGGATCGATTGAAGCGTGACCATTCGGAACTTTTCCTTCTTGACAAAGGTGTTGAGATGGCTTAGGTCCAGAATCGGCCTCCAGTCCCCTGTTTTCTTTGGAACTAAAAAGAACCTTGAGTAAGTTCTGAATCCTATTTGGTCCGCTGGGACTGGCTGGATGACTCTCTTTCCTAGCAGCTTTGAAATTTCTGTAGCTGCTGGCTCTCGCAGATGGGGTGGTACATCTGGGAGTTTTCTCTTTGGAATGGGGGTGGATAGAAATGGGATTTTGTAACCTCTGGTAACAACGCTTTTTACCCAATTGTCTGAAGAAAGGTTTTGCCAGGCCTGAGGGTATAAAGCTAAGCGACCCCCGACTGCCTCCAGAGTAGGACAGTCGGGCCTCCTCTCAGGAGTGCTGAAAAGGTTTGCCAGGGAGGTTATCCCTGTCACCTTGGTTTTGCGGACCCCCTCTGCCGCCAGGGCGGCGTCTTCCACCTCTGCCCCCCCCTCTGCCTCTAGAGGGGGCATCACCCTGTGTGTTTGGGAAAGATCCTTGGGGTTTTGGAAACCACATTTTCCCACCACGTTGCCCTTTGGGGTACGGTCTGGAAGGGTGGAAAACGGACTCCGACAGCAGACAGAGTCTTTCCCTCCTGTTCACACCGGGTAAGGGTCTCCTTTACTTTAGGGCCAAAAAGTGTGGCTCCATCAAATGGGGCGTTAGTAAAGGAAGACTTGAAGGCTTCCGCAAACGAACATAAGCGCATCCAGGATTGCCTACGAAGAGCAATCGCTGAAGCCGCTGCCCTACTCGATCCCTCGGCTGCGTATGATATCAGCCTCATGGACGAGTTTACAATGGATGTAAGGGTGTTGAGATGTGCTGTAACTTTCTCTGAAACAGCAGCATCTGTAGTACCCTGGAGGGTATCTCCCAACTCTTTGACTAGATCCCTCTGTAAGCGTGTAAAATGAGTCAAATAGTTCAGGGAACGCATAGAAAGCCGCTGAACTGAAAATGCGCTTCCCGTATCTGTCCATGGTCCTAGAATCTCTGTTAGGCGGATGGACAGATGAGGAAGACTCCGACATCTTCTTTTTCGTGGCCGCTGCCACCACCATGGCGTCTACTGGAACTCCTTTGGTGAGGTAAGCCTTGTCCTGTGGTGCCGTAATGTACTTATTAGGCTTCCTAGGGACTGGTTCCACCGTGTCAGGTGTCTCCCATGCCCTTCGAGCAATCAACTCCATTAACTCATCGAAGGGCGGAGTGACCCAGGAGGAGGAAGGGCGAGCACCAAATGCCTTCAGCAAAACTGACTCATCCTCAGAAGGGGGGAGGGATTGCCAGTCACCTCTCTGTTTTAGAAGCTCCAAGATGTCAGAAAAGGAGACATCTTCTGAAGGTGACTTAGGGGACCCTTCTGACTCATCCAAGTCAGTATCGGATGTCAAAGATTCTTGTGGAGAATCTAAGTGTCTCCTCTTACTCAATCTTTTCCTAGGGACTTCTTCGTGGGGAACATCCGAAGAAGCCTCCGAGGAAGAGGGGGCACCCTCTAGGGGTGGCTGAGACACCGGTGCTCGACCCTTGGATGTAGCCGTGGGTGCAGAGGAGGATAACGGTCCTTTATGGGGAGGAGAAGCTGTTCCTGCTGATGTGGTTGTCTGGGTAGACAACACCTTCCTCATGAGGTCGAAGGCCCCCGGGTCCCGAGTCGAGGTATCTCCCGGTTGCGAAGAAATGGGAAGAATCACCGAAACAGGAACCGAAGGCACCGACCCCGAGGACGGAACCGAGTCGATCCGCGCCGAGGCTCCGAGAGGAGCGTCGGAACGAAACATCAGTCCGACTCTCGGTCCCGGAACCAAGGATGGATCTTGGCTCCGAGACTCCAGTACCGGATCGGATGGAGTCGAGGTGAACGGTGCCGACCGAGAAAAAGACGGTTCTGGCACCGAGGGCTCCACAATCATCAGTTCAGCTTCTTCCGGCTCCGAAGACTGGATAGGTCTCGGAGGAGGAACAGATGGAGATAGTGGAAGGCCTTCAAGTCTCGACATCAACTGAGAGGAGACCGAGATAAGCTTGGATAAGGCCGTATTCTCCATCAATTTCTGCACCACACGGCCACATCGGTGTCGGAGAGGGGCCTGGAAGAACGAGTCGAAGGGATCGAAGACGGAGCCGACCTCAACAGAGTCGGTGGAGGGAGCTCCGTCACCGGTTCCAAGACTCGAGGCTCGGAAACTGCCAACAGTTGAACACTCGGCCCAAGTCTGTGGAACCGGTGATCTAACTTTGCCCGAAGAGCTCGGAGCCGATGACTTGGGCTCCGACGTCTTCGATTCCTTCGAGGATTTGGATGCCTGGTCTGAAGCATCCAGAGCCTCCTGGAAAGAAGGTTTCAATAAACCTCTGTCCATCAGTTTCCTGCGCCTATCTGTCATGACCCTCCCACTAAAAGAGTGACAAATTGAACAGTCCTCTTGTAAGTGCAGAGGGCCAAGGCAGTAGACACAGGAACTGTGGTTGTCAGTGACCGACATTTTTTGGCCACACTGGCAACGTTTAAATCCAGATTTCATTTTCTCAGACATTTTGTAATAAGAGAAAAAAAAGTCAAGTCCAGTAACAGTCAATCCAGAGAAAAAAAGGTCAAATCCGGTAAATATGTCAGTCCGGTTGTCTAATCCAAGTAGGGGTGGTAGGCCCCGAAAAACTCTATACCAGTTAAAAGAAGTTAAACTAAGTTAACGGTACCGAGAATTTCTCTCTACACACACACCATACACTAAATACACTAACAAGTAATTTTGAACAAGTTCTCCTAAAATTTAACAAAAAGAAAGTTAAATCTTATCTGAAGATGCTCGAGCTAGCCTCCAACGATGCGAATGCAGCAGCGGCAAACTAGATCTGAGGTAAAGGCAGAGGGGGATTGTGGGTATTAGATGTCCTCGAGCTTCTTCTCGATGCAGAGCTTGCAGTCGGCCGGCACGGAGCCGAGGATCGGCTCCGAACCCATGTGTAAGAACAAAGGCGAGATTGAACACTCTCACATTGTCATGAATGAAAGTCCTCAACCAAAAGGCTGAAGATACCACCATAGACCTCGAGGAATGAACTGTAGGAGGCTTAGGCAAGGATAAAGCTATTTTTATTATAAATAAAGGAGATCCAACTAGTTAGCTTTTGACCAGATTAACCTTGGACACTGACTTGCCTGATTTCTTAGGACAGAAGGTAACAAACAACTGGTCAGTTTTCCTAAAATCCTTAGTTCTACTGATGTAAAAGCAAAGTTATCTATGCACATCCAAAAGAGGGAGCATGTACTCTCCCTTATTCAAGAATTTTGGAAAAAAAACTGGGAGATTAATGACCCGGTAAATGTTGGACACAGAAGCTACCTTGAGCAAAAAAGATGGGTTAGTTCACAGGTACACCCTGTCTTTGGTGAAAACCAGATATGGAGATTTGAAAGCTACAGCCTGGAATTCAGATACTCGTCCAGCTGATGTGATAGCATACAGAAAAAAAGAAGTTATGTCTTACCATAACGTTCCATCTGTGTTGTAGATCTTTGTTCATTCATTACAGCTAGGACCTCGGTTCCGTCCTCGGAACTGATAAGACCGTTTCCCAGCTCGTGCAAGCCAAAAACTCTCAGCTAAGACCTACCCATAATGTCCCTCTCCTAGTTACTCCAGATCGAGTTTGCCCGCCCTAGATAAACGATGTAGTAATAGAAAAGATAGGAGACAACTCTGTCTGAGCAAATGTCTTAACCAGGAGTTCCTAAAGTCCACCAGAAGTCCAGGTAGGGGGAAGGAGGGTGGGAAGTAATGAATGAACAAAGATCTACAACACAGATGTAACGTTATGGTAAGACATAACTTCTTTATCTGATGAAGTAAATCTTTGTTCTTTCATTACAGCTAGGACCGAGTCCCCATCTACTTCAGTCCTGGGTGGCCCTAAGGAAGGAGATTCCTTAGCACCATAGAACTAAAAGATGCTCATCCCCTGGAGGTCAAATCCAATTTGTAATGAGATATAAAGTTATGAGGTCTTGCCCAAGTGGCTGCGCATATATCATCCATAGAGGCTCTGGAATGTAAAGCTACAGAAGTAGCTATAGATCTGGTAGAATGAGCTTTTATTCTGGAAGGTAATGATAGCTTATTCTGTTGGTATATAAAGGTAATGACGTTTCTAAGCCAAGAGGATAAAGTCACTTTGGAAACAGGTTTACCCAATCTGGGTCCTGCAAAGGCCACAAACAATTGATCTGTTTTCCTGAAAGATTTAGTCCTATCTAAATAACAACGAAGCTGCCGATGCACATCAAGGGTGTGCAAAAGGTACTCCCCTCTATTAGAATGCCGAGGGAAGAAAACCGGCAAGTCAATAGATTGATTAACGGAAAAGCCAGAAATGACCCTTAGCAAGAAAGAAGGGTCAGTACGAAGGGACACCCTACCCGTGTGGAAGATCAAGTTAGGACTCTTGACAATCAAGGCCTGCAGCTCAGATACTCTTCTCGCTGAGGTAAGTGCTACTAAAAGTATGGTTTTCCATGACAAAAATTTCAAATCACATGAATCAAAGGGTTCGAAGGGAGACCCTGTGAGAGACTGAAGCACCAGAGTCAACTCCCAGGGTTCTAAGAGAGGCTTGACCGGAGGTTTAACATGTAATACTCCCTTCAAAAAGGTCTTGCATAGGCGGTGTGACATAACTGAAGAATTATCAAGACTATTATGAAAATTGGGGATAGCTGCTAAATGTACAGTGATTGTTGAAGCTAAGGCTCCTGCATGTAAAAGAGTAGTCAGGTATTGTAGGATCTTTTGAATAGGCATAGAGAAAGGGTCTAAGTTCTGGTCTTTGACCCAAATAGAGAACCTAGTCCATTTACTAGAATAATGTTTTCTAGTGGAAGGTTTGTGTGAGGCCAGAAGAATTTCACGAACAGGAGATGGGATGTCAGGCATCCTGTCAACCACTGGAAGTGGAGGAACCAAGCTGTGAGCTTGAGACTGTGCAGGTTCGGATGAATCAGTCCCTGAGGATGAGATAAAAGGTCCTGGGAATGATCCAGGATCCACGGGGTGTGAATCAGATGAGGCCATAGAAACGGAACCAGACTTGAAGTGGCCAGTAGGTGGCAATGAAGATCACTCTGCTTCTCAACCTGTGAGCTTTCTGGAGAAATTTTGGGATGAGGGAAAGGCATACAGAAGATCTGGGGACCAATTGTGCATTAGAGCATCCCTCGGTAGTTCTCCCTGAGGGGGGGATCAGGGCAAAATAGCTTCTGCATTTGTAGTTCAGAGAGAAGCAAACAAGTTGCAGCAAGGCTTGCCCCAGCGCTGGAAGATCCGATCTGCTGTTACAGGTTTGAGGGACCACTTGTGAGGCATCAGGATGTTCCTGCTCAGATTGTCCGCAATAAGGTTGGAACTCCCAGGAATGTGCATTGCTATAAGAAAGCAGATGGAAACTATCACTCAGTGCCAAATCCTCATGGCTTCCTGACACAGGGGGTAAGACCTGGTTCTGGCTTGCTTGTTGATATGCAAACACAAACTGCTGGAAAATCCAGTATAAGATAATCCAAAACACAACAAACGCTGAGAAAATATCACCTTTATATTCAGTAAAGCTTTCGGGTTACAAGCCCTTTTTCAGTACTAATACAGGTTTCATTAAAAAAAATACATTTAAATAGGAGCCAAAACTATCACATGACTTGCAGCCTAAATCATGTGACAAACATAATACATAAAACTTCATACTATTAAAATTTTTTCAAAAACAATTCTTTGATACAAATATCATACATCCAACTCATATCCTAACTACATTTTCATAAACTAAATTAATTTAATTCAATTTATTTTGCTGTATTTTAGTTAAAATAGGTTTCAATGTGATGGCAGAATTTAAACCTGGTGGATAATCAGCTGCCAATCTTAATATCCACTCATATTCCTTTATTTCTAAAAGGTTATTAATATCACCCTCCCTATATGATACATAAACCATATCAATAACTCTAAATTTAAATTGATAAACGATTGTATCAAAGAATTGTTTTTGAAAAAATTTTAATAGTATAAAGTTTTATGTATTATGTTTGTCACATGATTTAGGCTGCAAGTCATGTGATAGTTTTGGCTCCTACTTAAATGTATGTTTTTTTAATGAAACCTGTATTAGTATTGAAAAAGGGCTTCTAACCCGAAAGCTTTACTGAATATAAAGGTGATATTTTCTCAGCGTTTGTCGTATTTTGGATTATCTTATATTGGATTTTCCAGCAGCTTGTGTTTGCATTTAAACGTTATTATTTGCTGTTCGTTGGGAACATATTGAGAGTCATTGCAGCCATTCTATGGATAATATGAATTCCCTTAAATCCATGTTAACTAATGAAGTCAATCCATTGTTACAATATTTTTCTACACCAACTATGGATACTGAGACTGTTGGGTCCGTGAATATGGAAAATGCAGCAGACTTTAGTAAGAAACTACAATTATTGGAGAGGAAAGTGAGTGCTTTTAAATGCTTGCAATGGCAGCATTTTAGCTTTTTGGCGTATCTGGAGAAAGGCATAGTACCACGGGGGCTGAGGGTTTTAAAAATGCCCTCGTATGGGAATGCATATCCTGAATTACTTAAAAACTGGCAGCAATTAAACATTAAATTAAGTTTAGATTACATGGTACTTATGAATGAATTTTTTGCTAATAATGAAAAAGAACTAAAGGAAGAGATCATGAAAATGGAGAATGAAATTATGGCTATGCCTAGTTTCAATATCATGATTAATTCCTATCAACAAATGCTTGACAGGTTACAAGCATTGGAAGATCGTTTAGAGGCAACTAAAAAGCGCAAATTGTTGCGTGATATAACAGACTTCCAAAGAGGTAACATCTTTTCTTGGCCGAAGGATGATTTTTTACCTCTGAAAAATAAAGTACCTGTTGGACAGAAAATATTCATGGATACTTTAGATCAGTAGTGTCCAACCCGTGGCCCGCGGGCCACATGTGGCCCTCAGACCTCTTCCATGCAGCCCGCGACCCTTAAATTAAAATTGTACTTTTTTTCTGTTATTTTTTAATGCTTGCGTCCTTTTGCTGGTGTGCGCATGCGCCAAAGCACCCTTCCATTAGTTTTCACGCCGATAGATGCATTCGCGGCAAAGAAGAGCTGACTTGCGTCCTTTAGCTGGTGTGCGCATGCGCCAAAGCACCCTTACGTTAGTTTTGCGTGCCGATAGACGCACTCACGACAAAGAAAAGCTGAAGGAAGACGAGTGGACCATCGCCCGAAGAAAAGTTGAGAGAGAGAGGGATTTGTCATTTTTACACCGATTTTTACACCATCTCCTGACTGCAGTAACAGGTAAGCTAAGTATTGTAGTAAGAGACACATTATTCAATTATAGGTGTCACTACAGCTCCCTTACTGGATACACTACACAGGACGGCCTTTATGACAGGGTAGCACCTCCTTATCAGTTGTGCATCGTCTCCATAAAAGCAAATTGTTAGCAAGAGTTCAGGTTGTTTGGATCTTTGCGTATTACTCCAATGTCAATCAGTTTAGATTTTAGAAATACACCTTTAACTTACATTAAGTGGATCTTATAGTACGATTTGAAAATGATGGCGTAATATGTTGAGCAGTTACTTCCAAAATTATGATGAGACACTCATTCATTCTCAGTCAAACATTGGCACACTGTGTATATACACTTGATATCTACCTGATGTTGTGTAAATGAGCGCTGTAACTTCAGTCTCTGGATATGCATATTTATTAGTATTATTACAAGTTAGTTCAGACACTACATTGCCCATGAAGCTACCCTATGTGTGCAGGCAGGTTTTCAGGCCTACAGGATGCAGAACTGTGAAGAAAAGTGGCACACAACAGGTGAGATGAAAATCTCATGATTGTGCAGCTAGCATAGGGGGCCCATGTATCATATGAGTGAAGAATGGCAATGCAGTGTCTTATTTTTCATCAGCGGGCCTTGTGTCATATGAACGAAGTAAGGCAGAGCACCATCTTTGTTTTCAACATTTAATTTTTCTCTACTTCGTGTATCTGCATAAATGAGGCTTTAATAACTGGGTGTTGTTAAGAGAAAAAGTTTTAAAACATACTATTATTTGTCTTTTTCTCCCATCTAGCAAAATGAATATGCTATTTGCTGAAGTGTTGGTAAGAAAAGGTCATTGAACCATGTTTATTAAAGATGGGCTTTATCTATGATAGATGTAGTTTGCTTATGAACTTGAATAACACCTGTTTTCTATACTACTGAATAAGAGTTAATTTACTGAGGCAGGCTCTGGAAAATTCCAGCTACCACTGTGGTTTTGAGGTAAACGTTCTACACTAACTGTGGTTTTGAGGTAAACATTCTACACTAGCTGTGGTTTTGAGGTAAAACATTCTTTTCTGAGGTAAATTGTGATCCTAGATGTTTTTCATAGCCAAATGTCAATTGTTAGAAATGTAACAAAAGCTATTTTGGCTAGTAATAGGAAAGTATAAAAGTTGATGTCAGTAACCAAGCTGATCAGATTGAGATCATCTTGGCCAACATGTTGCTGTAATCTGGTTAGCAGTTAATAAAGGAAATTTCCATCACCTGAGGCAGATGTGACTCACTTGAATTTCCCTTCTGACAGTGTACCGTTCTTCTGTGAAGCCTCAGAGATCTGCATAGTGATGACATATTTCTCATACATAGAAAATGCAAGTCACCACTGCCTCACAGGTGACATTGGCTGTCAGTGGATAAGGTTTAGCCATGTTGTCCTTTTCATGATTTCCCACTATCTGAATCCAATCAGTTTTGTAATTCTCACATGAAGTGTTGTGTTCTTTCCAAATGCGTTATCTGAGACAGTGGTTTCCTGCTTTAAAGTTAAGAGTTGCATCCTGTTTAGCTGCATTTGTTGGTTAGATGGGCTGTACATATCACAGGACTTGTAATAACCAACACTGCTGTTAAATAGAACAATGACCAAAAAAACAAACATTGAGAGCAAAACCCTTTATCAAAAACAAAGCTTTCAGGCCAAAACCCTTTTTCAATGCTTAACAAAAGGTACAATAAAATCACATGTTTAAATACAAGCCCAGGACATCACATGACCCGCAGCCAAGGTCATATGACATGAAATAATACAAACTTACAATAAACAGATAAAAAAGACATATTGTTAATAAAACTACATAAAAATGTGCTTACTCAATAAAATATCATATTATTCAACATATTCAAAGTATATACTTGCTAATAAATGTTATTATTTTAACCTTGTGTGCTGTATTTTAGTCAAGGCAGGCTTTAATGAAACACTTGCATTCAATCCTGGTGCCACATCTGCTGCTAGTCTTACAATCCAATCATATTCTCTATTGTCTAACAAATTACATAAGTCCCCCCCCCCTTTTTGACACACTAACAGTGTCTATAACCCTAAACTTAAAAGTGTGAGATATACCATAAAGTTTACATGCTTAGATAAAGCATTTGTGTCACTCGCATTGCTTATGTTGGATTTATGTTCTATAATCGTGTCTTTAAGTTTTCTAGTAGTTTTCCAACATAAAAGGAGGGACAGGTGTCACATGTTGCCAAATAAACAATATTACTTGTTACACAAGTGGCAAAACAGTTAAAGGTATACACTCTTTTTGAAACAGGGTGAACAAATGTATTTACAGGACTTAATGGATCACACTGTTGTAAAATGTCTACACAGCAACTACAATTATAACAGGAGAAAGTACCCTTCCTTGATACACCAATAGATGTAGAATTTACACTACCAAAGTCCTTATACGCTAACATACTTTTTATTGTCTTCATGTTTCTATAAGAAAAACACGCTCTATCCTCCACAACCATCCTGATATCATCCTGTGTAAGAAGGACCTTCCAGTATTTTCTAACTATATCTCTCACCGTGGCAGTCATAGTGCTGTAAGAAGTTATATATCTCAGACAAACCCTGTACACTGGCTCACTCAATCTTTCACACAGTGTATTAGATATCTGTAGAAATGTAGGTTTGAAAAGGGTATGCCTATTAGATATAATATATTCACTAATCTCTTGTATCATATGCGATGAATACCCACTATTCTTAAATTCCACACATGCTTCATTAAGTTGCTTCTTAAAGGCATCATCATCAGTATTGAGTCTACTGATGCGAGCCAATTGCGCCTTAACAATGCCCTTAAACACATGTGGAGCATGCATACTTGATGCATATAGGTACCTTCCAGACGATACTTCTTTCTTAAATACTGTGGTGTTGATAACACCTTCCCTCTTAATTAATGTAATAACTAGAAAATTAATGGTGCTAACCGAACATTCAAACTTAAACTTTAAAAAACTAGTTGAATTATTCAGAGAAAGAATATAATCCTCTAATTCACTATGGGTGCCTTTCCAAAGAAGGAAACAATCATCCACAAATCTTTGATAAAATAACAAATTTTCATTCAAAAACCTCTCACCATCATTTATATACATTCTCTCCCATTGGGAAAGAACCAGATTGGCATAAGTATTTGCTACTGGTGTGCCCATTGCCACACCAGTTTGCTGTAAATAAAATTCGTTATCAAACAAGAATATATTGTTTCTTAGAACCAGGTCTAACAACATGCAAATATTTTCTATATGTCCGGCTAGAAAACCTGAATATCTCAATAAGAATTCTCTAATAGCATCCAGCCCATAATCATTGGGGATTACTGTAAATAACGATGTAATGTCCATTACCACCATATATATATGTTCACAGGTATCTGTAGCTAGACTCATATTCATATGCCAATTCTTGAGCTTAACTAAAAAATCACTAGAATCTTTAAGCACTGTGTGACAAAACTTTAGTAATGGTTGTAGTTGCCTTTGCAGATAGAGTGATATGGGTTCAGTAATCCACCCATTTCCAGAGACGATAGGTCTCATTGGGGGATTAACCTGTGACTTGTGCAGTTTTGGTATGCCATATAACTGTGGCACTACAGGGCATGGTACTGTAAAGAAGTGAAATAAATCCAACGAAATATCTCCTGCTAACTGTAGGTCATACACACACATATTAACATAACTAATGCATTTTTTCACTTGTAAAAGTGTAACACACTTAAACGCTGTATCATCATCCAACAATAAAAGCACTGAACCTATATAATGTTCTCTATTCATAATAATAGTTGATCCCCCCTTGTCTGCTTGTTTTATCACAATATGTGAGTTTTCCTTTAATTCATTCAAAGCAATATATTCTGCATAAGTTAAATTATAATTTCTCTTATATTTATTAGTTGTATAAGCCTTCCTGATTGCATCCTCACAGAGATCATTAAAAACTATAAGTACTGGGGCATAATTAGGTACAAAAACACTGCATCGTTTACAAACATTAGCATCATATTTGTCATTTTTAAAAATCAACTTCAGTGCTATGGACCTTACAAACAACTTTAAATCAGTCAACACTCTCACAATGTCCTCTGTAGAGGTTGGAATATATCCTAGTCCTTTTGCCAGAAGCATATAATGCTCTTTTCTCAAAGAGAAATCAGAAAGATTCATAGTACCTGCCATCACCTTCAAGCTATCTTCAATTGTTTTAAAGGACTTTCATTTTTCTGTTTGCCATCCAACAGAGTGGTGGAGTCCCTCTGTTTAGCTCTGCCTCTGGATCTGGACCTAGACGTAGCCATCCGCTCCTGCACCCGCTCAGCTTGCTGTAACTGAAAGGGTTTGCTAAAAAAAGTAGACAAACCTTTTTGTTGTAACGCTTGCGTAGTATTTTTATTACCCAAAGGAGCTGCAACAGCACAAATCTCCATTATTTTATTTTCAGTAGCACCCGTATCGACAGGACGAGGCATGGTATCCGTTTCTGCAGGCTTAACACAAGTTACGCTGCTGCTCAATGATGACGACGACGTTAGCTCTTCACTTGCCGCCAATTTTGAAATTCCAGCACTCAAAGCAGGGAAGTCATCTAGCGTGTCTAATGATGCTGTGTTCTTTTCCAGCGTAGATGCACGACCTCTGCTGGTGAAGTTAGACCTTACATGTGAGCCCATGGGATCTCTAAAGTTATCATTTTTTTCATTTTTCGGCCAAGAGAATCTATTACCAGCTTGGTAATCGTCCATGTCACGTAACAGCTTTCTCTTCTTCACAACTTCTAGCCTGTCATCTAATGAGCTCAGTCTGTCTATCATAGACTGATAGGATAATTGCAAATTCTTAAAACAGGACATAGAAAGTAATTCATCTTCCATTATAATAATATCCCTTTTTAGGTCATTTTCAATATCCAGAAAAAAGTTGTTCATTAGAGACATATAATCTTGGCTCAACTTTAAGTTGAGACACTGCCACTGCTTTAACAATTCAGGGAATGTATTTCCATAGGAGGGCATTTTTAAGACCCTCAGACCACGTGGAGCTATACCCTTCTCCAGATAGGTAGCAAAGCTGAAACGTTGCCATTGTAGGCGTTTGAATGTACTAACTTTTCTTTCCAGAACTTGTAACTTGTGCTCAAAATCCATTACATTAGTAAATGGCATTTCAGCTGTATTCCCTCTTTCGCCATTAAGCTCTGAGGCAAAGTGTAACAGAGGATTGACTTCTTTTTCAACCAGAAATTTGAGTCGATTTTGTAATTCCATCACTGGCTGCTGCAGGCTATCAAAAGATTCCCAACTTCACAGCAGAAGAACAAAGACTTGTAATAACCAACACTGCTGTTAAATAGAACAATGACCACAAAAACAAATGTTGAGAGCAAAAACCTTTATCAAAAACAAAGCTTTCAGGCCATAACCCTTTTTCAATGCTTAACAAAAGGTACAATAAAATCACATGTTTACATACAAGCCCAGGACATCACATGACCCGCAGCCAAGGTCATATGACATGAAATAATACAAACTTACAATAAACAGATAAAAAAGACATATTGTTAATAAAACTACATAAAAATGTGCTTACTCAATAAAATATCATATTATTCAACATATTCAAAATATATACTTGCTAATAAATCTTATTATTTTAACCTTGTGTGCTGTATTTTAGTCAAGACAGGCTTTAATGAAACACTTGCATTCATTTTCATTTTTATGTAGTTTTATTAACAATATGTCTTTTTTATCTGTTTATTGTAAGTTTGTATTATTTCATGTCATATGACCTTGGCTGCGGGTCATGTGATGTCCTGGGCTTGTATTTAAACATGTGATTTTATTGTACCTTTTGTTAAGCATTGAAAAAGGGTTTTGGCCTGAAAGCTTTGTTTTTGATAAAGGTTTTTGCTCTCAACGTTTGGTTTTTTGGTCATATCACAGGACTACCAAGTGTGAAACTTTAGCTGACATCCTAACCAAACCATGCATTTTATTTTTGGTGGCAGCAAAGAATTCTTCCACTATGTTAAATGCATAACTGTTTTCAAGTCATTGAACAGCCTGAAGTGCAGAAATATAATTTTTAGTTCAGAATGTATTTTTTTTTTTTGGAGTAAGTTAATATTTTGTTTTTCCATCACATAACTTGTTGACTTCATGGAATGGTGATCTTACCTAAAGTAACCACCAGGAAGTCCATATGCAATGCAAGTTGGCAGAAAAGTGGATATTCCTCTTCATGGAATGGTGATCTTACCTAAAGTAACCACCAGGAAGTCCATATGCAATGCAAGTTGGCAGAAAAGGGGATGTTCCTCATCAGTAATTTAGTTTACCACTGTGAAGGGAATTGATGAAAAGCCTAAAAAGGTATGTATGCCACATTTCTAGATACTGCAGGGGAGAAAGTCTTGGAGTTAGTTATTGTTTTTGTCTTTTAAACAGAGGAAAAACTCAAAATAGCAACCACAAAATAGAAATGCAGTAATTGTTAACCTAGATAAAAATCATTTATTTGTCATTTACTCCTTGCAAGAAACCAGGGCTCAATGAAAATTATAGAATGCTTCTGTTACTGAGGGTAAAGTATCAAAACAAAGAGTGTGAATCTGGTTGTGTAATTCACTTAAGAGACAAAAGTTAGTGGTATACAAAATTACTAACCAAGGTGCATGCTTTTGTGAAAAACATAGGATGCCATATCTTAAGCTGATGATGTATGCAGAGTAAATAAAATTATAAACAGCTAAAGGAATTAAATGAGGAAATATAAATGAATAAGATAGAATCGGTGTCAAATAAATGAAAAAAATGCAATAAAAGTAGTGGCAATAAGAAAGTGAATTATGAGGTACACAAAAGTATGGCACAGTTGAAATTCAAGCCTTGTGCACTAGGTGTGACAATAAACATACCAGGACGAAGGGTCCTTTGTTTAATTAATTATGCAAAAATTGTGTAGAATCCTTTTATAAATGATGAATAGAATAAGAGTGTTCAAACGAATATGCATGTTGCTGAGTCAAACACACAAAAATGTCATTTCTGTAAGTTATAGTAACAGTGGAAAGTACTGATGCTGTGATATCACAGTAAAGGGACAGTGCAGCAAGAAACTCAGGCTGGTGGAAAGAGAAACAGTAATATTGCCTGACACTTCAGTTAGTAATTCTGAGTTTCTCTTTCCACCAGCCTGTCTTGCTGGATGTGTCTGACCTTTTTTTTTTTTTTTAATTGTTTATTGTAGTGTAAAATGGGTATTAGTTAAAAGGGAGGGATTACTGAAGTTTACTAGTGAGATGTTCCGGACTGCACTGTGTGAAATGCAACTGTATATGTATTTTTCAAAGCACATGAAAAAGTGAATGCATGAGTGAAATAAAATGTGTGCATCTACAGAAGACTTTTAATAAACCAGTCCTGGATGTTTTGCAGTGCTCGACTTTTGTACTACAAGGGCGGGAGACTTAAACCTTGACACGGTCATTAATAGGACATGCTGGAGGGACAGATTCATCACCCAAAGACTCCCTATGCTGTGGAACAAAATCCCGGTACATGTGAGGCAGAGCACCTCGCTGGCCATGTTCAAGAGAAATCTTGACCAATGGATGGGAGATCGCAGATATACCCCAGGGATTACCTCAGTGTCTCTGCTTGACAGAGGCACAGCAAAACAATGGGCATAGTTTTCTTCAAACTAAAGGGGTGGCGAAAGCCACAAAAACTCTGGGCTAGGCTTATAAATGCCCTTGGGCAGATAGCCTAGTACGAACATATGAACCTATGAAATGAAAATTATTTTGGTTCATGCTTGTAGTTAAGTTGGTTGTTTGGCTAGATTTTCATCATCTTGCAACTCGTACCAGGCTGGAAACACAGGCCATTGTAACTGCACAGCACATCTGATTATTTTATTTAGAACTGCCCTATGAGCTTTGTGTGAAGGAAGTAGTTGTTATGCTCTGCTTTGTGAACTTTGAGGGAGCAGAAAGATTTTTGCTTGATAGATTATTCCTTTTCTTAACAGCTACATCTTTGGCTTAATTTGATTCAGTCATTTTTATTTGATGGCCTCTAACGTATTCAACAAACCAGTTTTGTGAACTGTAATATATTGAACTATGCTGACTAATTTGTGAAATTACTTGTTAATATACACAGTCTGAATAATTCATTACAACCACTGCATATTACTGACCTGTGATCGCTTGTTTCATTCCTGATTGCTGTAACTGTGCTTCTTTAAATGCTTTTAACTTGTTAGGTCTTACTAATACCTCCTTCTCTTGCTAGCCAAAGGAAAATACAGTCACATTTTCTAGTCTTTCTTCCTGCTTACTCCCTTGTTCAACTTATGTATTTAAAGAACCTTTTAAATAAGTCATAAGCAGTATGTGTTGTCTGTTAGATGAGGAATAGATTGCTAAGCAATATTTCAGTTATAATGTTCCATTGGTTATTCCTCAGTGCTGTCTATACTAGGCAAAATGACTCAAAAGAAAGGGGTGTTTAAATCTCTCTAGTCTAGTAAGTCCATCAAACTAATATGAAACAGAGGTCAATATGTTATTGATTCTGGCCTTTTCCAATAGGTATCTGTCTGTCTGCTTGTCTGTCTGTTAACTGACTATGTAAGCTAGTCTGTGAACATCTCAATGCATTCGTGCTTGAAGTGTTTGAAGCATTCCTGAATTTCACAATTGCCTGTTGCAATTACAGAAGTAAGCATGTGTTACTCATGAGTGCAAATTGCATACAAAACAAGGCATTATGACAAAAATATTTAAGTGCAATACTTTTGAAAGATAAAATATTTTAGCATGGGCATATATTTGACTGATCATATTAAGCTGAAAGGCCTCGGTTGAAGCCACATTTTAAAATTGATCCAGCTCATTCCTGAAACCGTGAATGCTTGATTAGCGGCAATAATGGTTTCTTTAATGCCGAAATTACAGATGCTTATAATGATACTTAGAAACTTCTCATTAAAAGTGTGCAGAGAGCATCTATTGCCTGGTATTATAGAAAACTTAGTATAATAAAAGCAGTGAATTAAAGAAATGAATACATTTTGTCTATATACAGAGGTAAAAAAGCAGAGATGTTAATAGCTTCAAATAATGTTTATTCAGCACAAAAATGCTCAACTATTTTTTAGCCAACAGTGCATTTCTTTTCATCTGCCTGGGCACTGCTTAGCCATAGCTACTGTCACTGAAGCAGTTATATAGTATGGAATACCCGCTAATTGCGAAAGGAGAGCATTTCTAAAGCTTTTAAGCAGGATTATTGTAATTTCAGCATGGATGGAGTTATAAAAGGAGACATTTTTATTAGCAGATAAAACAGATCAGGGCTGGGAAAGTGACACAGCCTCATTTTCACTTCAAGGGATGGTTATAAGTTGATTCAGAGTTTCTTTTTTCCGTATTGTGGACATAAGTTTAAATATAATAATTTATATATCAAAGTGGAATGCAGTTGAAATTCAGGGTTTCTAAGATGTCACATCATTCTACATAACTTGTTTAGGCTGAACAGACTGTTAAGGGAAGGCAATATTCAAGTTTTGGGATTAGTTACTACCTTTGTAATTACTTGGTGAATGTCAGTGGTGAGTAATGTATTTATTTTGTAGGATATTTTCTTTGCTTATCTTTGCCTCCATTGTCTGTCAATTATCAGGTCCAATCTGGTCAAATTGGCCAATGTATTTCCCATTATTGGAGAGAGGGTTAGCTCGGATGTGCCAGCATTCCAACAGCTATCAGGGGTGGTTTGAGATTTGCGTATGTCGCCCCACACACACACACACACACACACACACACACACACACACACACACACTTTGAGATTTGATTTATATACAAACACATAGACACACCTGGGGAAGGCTGGCACAGGTTCACTAGTTATGCCCTCTTCTGCCCAGACTATAAGGTAGTAATCACTATCAACCATCCTTACGTATCGGCTACTATATGGCCCACACCAAAGGGTGACCAATCCTACTGTGTGATGTTACTATTATACAAATGGCAAGTGTGACCAACAGTAAGGCTATTGGAGTGGAGTATACAATGTCAAGTACTGTAAGAGCTTAAATAAACAAACCAGCCACAATTAAAAGGTTTAAATATATTTAATAATAAACAATAAAAGAATAAGACAATATTCAATAACTCAATGAATAAAGTGACAGAGTTCAGAATCACAGGAAATATTTTAAACAACATTGCAGGACAGTCTCAAATACAGAAAACATCTACTAATCTTGCTATATTCCAATCTGTCCCTAAGAGAGGTTACTTATCTCTCAGAAATGTGCCTAGAACTGGAAGTCATAAAACAGTTAACAATTTTACATTTGAAACCTGTCATTTTTTCTGTTTCCAGACAACAGAACTTCTGGCTGCAGTGTAGACATCCTGTCTTCTTGATGAAATAAACACAGTCGTAAAACAATTCACTTCTTTTCTTAGCGTTTGCAAATTAACTCTGTATGTTCCAACTTCTACCATTACAGCACACATCTGCACAGGTATACAGTTATTAAACACATTTCTGCTCTTTTCCAGCAGAGTACACTGTGGTGACATTCTTGAAGCTCAGTACAGAACATACAGTTCAACACACACTTTTGCCCCAATAGTTTAATGTACACATACGTATAGTTTTCTTACATTTGTAAGACAAGCATAGGAATCATATTAATATTCAAAAATTACATAGAATTATGTACAAAATAACATCTAGCTGAGCTGGCAGCCTCACAGCCGCTTTCCCCAAAACTTTGGGCCAAAAGGGATGATGATGCATTTGTTGGCATTCGGCTTGCGGTCATGTTTCTGGCACCAGTCATTTGTTTGGGTGAGACTCTCTTATTCAGAATTGTTTTAAGTCAGTGATGTGAATTCTTTACTTTATTGCAAATTTGTTGGCTTAATTTTGTGGATTGTAGTACTGTAGGGCTGCTAATGTTGACATTTTACCTACTTGGGACGGCTGGAGTGGTTTTCCCAGTGTGAATTGGTAGTACTGTAGTGAATTAATGACAGTGTTAGTGTGTGCCAGCTTTTTTCATTGCAAGTGAATGAGTTTTCTTGGGTAGCATGCAAAGTACACCGTATTTAACTTGATGGTACAGCTCTGATTATGTCATTGAAAGCTGCTATCCTTGTAGCAGTAAGAAACTGTTGATTACATGCTAACCATACATGTTCATAGCTCTATCGCAGTCCATCTGAATTTCATGAATTATATGAAGAACTTTTCAAAATGCCCAGTATTACTGGCACAAAGTACAGACCAACAGTCACAGTAAATGTGATGTGCTTTATGCGTAATGGCTGTTTTTAAGACTAATGGCATTAGTACTACAAATGAAAGTAAGTGCCTCATTGGCCCTCCTCAAATGCAATCTGGACAACTGGATGGGTAACTGTAATTTCACCCCAGGGATATTTTTGTGTTATGTTGCAGATGTGAAATGATCCCTCCAACACCATTAACATATACTACAACTATGGATAGTTTTAATTTTTATTTCCTTATTTTTTAATGTAAATTGTTAGCCATTGTTTTAAAAATTATATAACTAGGAATAAAGTACTTAATAGTTGCACCTTTTTTTACTTTTCAGCATGGCTTCTGCATCCTGTCAAAGCAAAACCAACATGAAAAGAAAAATAGCGGATGAAAGAAGAGTCTTTCAGGAAAAATGGACTGATGAGTACTTCTTTGTTGAATCTAACAATAAAGCACTTTGCTTACTATGCAGAGAAGTGGTATCCGTTTTCAAGGACTACAATTTGAAAAGGCATTATATTCAAATGCATCCCAAATTAAGTGAATTGCAAGGAGTGTGCCGTAGACAGAAAATAGAATTAAAAAAAAGTCTTACATTTCAACAACAGCTGTTTCGAAAATCAGCTACTCAGCCAGATTCTTTACTGAAGGCAAGTTATGTTGTAGCAAGTTTAATTGCGAAAAAATCCAAGCCATTTGCCGATGGTGAATTTGTTAAAGAATGCCTTAAAAGTGTAGTAGACATAATTTGCCCTGAAAAAAAATCTGAATTTTCTAAAATCAGTTTATCATACCAGACAATCGCAAGGCGTGTGGAAGATATAGCCAAATCTATTGAAAATACTTTGGAATCTCGGTATGCAACTTTCAAGTTTTACTCCATAGCTTTGGATGACAGCACTGATGTTACAGATACGGCATAACTTGCCATATTTATTCGTGGTGTTGACAACGATTTCAGTATTACTGAAGAACTGGCCTGTCTGGTTCCACTGAAAGACACAACAAAGTCTGCTGATCTGTACAAGGCAGTAAAAGAAACACTGGCAAGATTTTCCTTGACCATCAGAAACCTGTCTGGCATAGTAACTGACGGTGCTCCAGCTATGGTTGGAAAGAAGGAAGGACTAACAACACTGATGGAAGAAGATGCAAAACAGATCAGTAATGTGCATTTCATGAAGTACCACTGCATTATACATCAAGAAAATTTGTCTGCACAGACTTTAAAAATGGAAAATGTTATGAATGTTGTTAGTAAAACAATAAATTTTATAAGATCCAGAGGATTAAATCACCGCCAGTTTCAGGAGTTTCTGACTACTTTGGAATCTACCTATGGAGACATTTTGTACTTTACTGCAGTGAGGTGGTTAAGTTGTGGAAAAATGCTGAAACGCTTCTATGATTTACGAGATGAAATGAAGTCCTTTATGGAGTCAAAAGGAAAGCCTGTACCCGAATTTGAAAATGCAAACTGGATGGCTGATTTAGCCTTCTTAGTAGACATCACTGCTCATTTAAACAACCTGAACCTGCGCCTCCAAGGGGAAAATCTATTAATAAATGACATGTTTCAAACAGTGACAGCATTTGAAGTGAAACTGAAATTATGGTACTGTCAGATTAAGAACAATAGCTTCATTCACTTTGAAACACTAACTGAGCAAAGCCACGTAAATACTGAAAAATATGCAGCATTACTTAATAGTTTATCACAGGAGTTTGAGAGTAGATTTCAAGATTTTAGAAAATACCAACAACAGTTCACTATATTTGCTACTCCATTCTCAGTTGACATCAACATGTTGCCTGCAAACCTGCAACTGGAATGCATAGAATTGCAGTCAGATATGCAACTTAAAGAAAAATTTCTGCAAGCGTCTTTATTGGACTTTTATAAGTTATACCTACCCAAAGAAAAATATCCGGCACTTCACGAACATGCCCTGTTCATGACATCTCTGTTGGGGAGTACATACATTTGCGAGCAATTTTTTTCTCGTATGAAGTACACAAAAAATAAAACCAGAACAAAAATTTCAGATGAGCATCTTGAAAATACTCTTCGCATCGCCACTACCTCTATCAAAACCGATTTAGACGCACTGGTATCAAAAAGACAAGCTCAGTGTTCACATTAAAAAGGTTATGCTCATAATGTTTGTCTACTACACAAAAGAACAATCCTGACTTGACAGCCTGAACCTCCTGATATGGACACTTAAGTATAACAAGAACTAGGACCAATAAGTTTGAATTCTGTGAAGGTCTGTGCCTGGCTGCACCCTTGTGAACAGGTTTCACAAATAAACATTGCCACTACAAATAAAGTCAATTATTTGTTTAAATTTGAGAAAGGTAACAAACACCGGAAGACCCCTTCCAAATTTTCAGCAAACATTTGGAAAAACCTCACGTTGGGGATTTATAGTAATCTAAGGAAGAAATACAAAAAGGTGTTATCTGATGATGCTATGCCTCATTGAGTGGATCTATGCAAGTCGTCATCTGAAATGTGCACTCATGCAGATTGGACAGGCAACTGCAAAAAAGCAGGTGTGAGATTACCTTGTGAAACTGGAGTGTGTTGTTGCATATTACCATGTTCTTTGCGGCTCCATAGTAAGTGGGTGAACCAAAGTTAAACGTGTTCTACCATCTGTTAGTCAGTGAAACAAATGTAAAAATACAAATTGTTCATTTTTTAAGAAGTAAAAGTCTCATCATTCTTGCAAGCTGTGCATCACCACACATGAACCTACTTTCATCTTCATACCAGCCTGACCAGACAGCAGTGCAGAAGCAAGAAAACTTGCCAGTGCCATATTTCAGGGACAGATTCCAAACTCCAAAGCTAAAAATGTGCCTTTCCAAAGGAGTGCTCAGTTTGAGAATACCACTGAAGAAACTTCTTTCATCTCCAGACAAGCCTGACCAGGCAGCAGTGCAAAAGCAAGAAATATTGTCAGAGCCATATTTCAGGAACAGATTCCAGAGCTAAAAATGTGCCTTTCCAAAGGGGTGCTCAGTTTGAGAATACTACTGATGAGCCTTCTTTTATCTTCAGACCAGCCTGACCAGACAGCAGTGCAAAAGCAAGAAATATTGCCAGTGCCATATTTCAGGGACAGATTCCAAAGCTAGAAATGTGCCTTTCCAAAGGGGTGCTCAGTTTGAGAATACCACTGATGAACCTTCTTTTATCTTCAAACCAGCCTGACCACACAGCAGTGCAAAAGCAAGAAATATTGCCAGAGCCATATTTCAGGAACAGATTCCAAAGCTAAATGTGCCTTTCCAAAGGAGTGCTCAGTTTGAGAATACCACTGATGAACCTTCTTTTATCTTCAGACCAGCCTGACCAGACAGCAGTGCAAAAGCAAGAAATATTGCCAGTGCCATATTTCAGGGACAGATTCCAGCGCTAAAAATGTGCCTTTCCAAAGGAGTGCTCAGTATGAGAATACTACTGATGAACCTTCTTTTATCTTCAGACAAGCCTGACCAGACAGCAGTGCAAAAGCAAGCAATATTGCCAGAGCCATATTTCAGGAACAGATTCCAAAGCTAAAAATGTGCCTTTCCAAAGGGGTGCTCAGTTTGAGAATACCACTGATGAACCTTCATTTATCTTCAGACCAGCCTGACCAGACAGCAGTGCAAAAGCAAGAAATATTGCCAGTGCCATATTTCAGGGACAGATTCCAAAGCTAAAAATGTGCCTTTCCAAAGGAGTGCTCAGTTTGAGAATACCACTGATGAACCTTCTTTCATCTTCAGACCAGCCTGACCAGATGTACCATGTCTTGAATAATTTCAGGGACAGATTCAAAATGTAGAAACAGAAGAATACGTGAGCGCTTTGGACAACTTATGGGCATTAAGGACATGATGGAAGACATGGACATCTTTAGGAAACCAGCAAAATCACAGGTATGATCTCATACAAATTGAAGGGTTCATACCTGTTAATTTTTTTTTTTTTACAAATAAACTTTGATGTTAAACTAAGATGTTAGATTTAACTGTTTTTTAAGAATTAGAATGAGATATTGAATTTTAGGGCAAATATTATGCATGTATTAAATTTATTCATTGTTCGAATTCACCTACAATACAGCCAGGGGTCTACTTTGGTCGCCCGCAACAGCGATACAGTTAACTATGTGATATATTTTACATGCGGCCCCCAGACAATTTCTGTTGACTCAATGCGGCCCCTGCAAGTGAAAAGGTTGGGCACCCCTGCTTTAGATGATTTCCCTGAACTGGTGACGAAAAATACGCCTGTTCGAAAACCAACAATAGATGAATCACCTAGTGTAGCCATGGCCACACCTACATTGAATTCGCCAGAATCAGCTGATACCAACGTAAATGGACGTTTATCTGAGGAAGCGAGGAGCTCTAATGCCAGCAAGAAAATTACTGATGCTAAGAAAACACATCAATCTACATTAAATCTTTTTCAGAAGCGCTTCACCCTCGAGCAACCAGAGAGGATAAAGGAGCGGTCTATTTCGAGAGGGCGACCGCCTGTGAAGCAGACAGTACATTCATTGAAGCACAAGAACAGCAGTCTGACCAAGCAGGCGAAAATGCTTCGCAGATAAAACAAGGTATACTGAACTTATCCGACTTTATTTTAGAAGCACCTCACTATACTTTGCTCCAGAGAGGGCTGAGTTTTACTCCTACGTCTGCTGACGATTTAGTTTCAGCGTTAACTGACCTCAAGCAATTTATTAGAAATGTAAATCTTAAAGTGATGTTTAAAGACAATGCATATAGTCAATCTGTATGTAGAAGACGCAGTACATTTGTACCTTTGAACATTCCTGTATTAGCAGCATTTCATGATCTATGTGAGAGAGAACTTAGGCAACTGTATGCTAACAAAATTTAAAAAAGTTATAATTTAACATATGATGAATTTTTAGCTCTTAAAGAGTTGCAAATGGATAATAATATAATTGTCAAACAAGCAGATAAAGGTGGGGTCGTTGTAATTATGAACAGGGATAAATATCTATATTCTGTATCTAATTTGCTAGACGACACCCTTGCATTTAAAGCAATAACTTCTGCTGATGTAAAGAAATATATTAGTTCTGTAAATATGATGATATATGATTTACAACTTAGTGGTGACATAGATTTAGATTTATTCCATTTTTTTTACTGTTTCATGTCCCACTATACCTCAACTTTATGGCATACTGAAAATACATAAGTCACTTGTAGGTCCTCCAATGAGGCCTATTGTTTCGGGCAATGGTTGGCTTACGGAGCCTATTTCAGTATATTTGCAGAAACAACTGCAACCTCTTTTAATACAATGTAATACTGTGCTGAAGGATACAACAGATTTTATTTTAAAACTAAAACATTGGTTCAGTGGTATAAATACAAACATTCTACATGGGGATGATGTTTTATTTGTGACCTTAGATGTAACATCTTTATTTACGGTGATACCGAACGAATATGGGATTAATTCCATTCCTGAATTTCTTTTAGGACAACCTTCATTAACAGCAAGAAAGATAGAGAATATCTGTCTTTTACTGGATATAGTTTTGAGCAATAATATATTTTTGTTTAATAAACAATTTTATTTACAATGCACAAGTGTAGCGATGGGTACTCCAGTGGCCAACACCTACGCAAATTTGGTTTTATTCCAGTGGGAAAAGATACATGTTCTAGATAAAGTTAATTCATTGAGTGAGAAAGTTTTGTTTTACCAACGATTTGTGGACGATTGTTTTTTAATATGGGGGAGGATCCATTGCTGAATTAAATGAATATGTGCAGTTTTTAAATGATTCCACAGAATTTCTAAACTTTAAGATGGAATATTCCAACAGTTCTATAAGTTTTTTGGACTTGAAAGTAGGTAGACAAGGTAATAGTATTTATACTACTGTGCATAAAAAAGATGTCCATGCATGTAGATATATGCATAATACTAGTATGCATGCACCCCATATTTTTAAAGGCATAGTGAGGTCACAATTTGGTAGAATTAGTAAATTAAATACTGAGGACACATTTTTTTGTCATATTAGATGAAACATTGGATGAATTTATATCTAGTGGCTATAATATGGAAATACTGGAGGCTATTAAAGCTAAAACCATAGTAGATAGACAGACAAAGTTAAAACCCATATTTCTTTTATCCGAAGAACTAGCAATTGATTCTACTAGGTGCGACATGAAGGTGGATAAAATCAGATACGTTACATCGTATAATACCATGACGCACTTAGTTAAAAGAATTATTCAAAAATATTGGATAGTACTAATGGTTTCTGAGGAAGTTAAGGTTATTTTAGGCACTAGGCCGTTTTTTTCATATAAAAACATGAGAACATTAAAGAGTAGATTATGCTATAAAGACTTTAAAGATAAGAATGTTCAGCATAGTCTTTCTAAGCAGGGTACATTTAGATGTTTGAATTGTAGTTGTGCAGATATTATGGATAGTAATGATAGTAATGTTTTTACACACCCCATAACACATATGGACTATACATTTAATTTAGTGGCTACCTGCGTTAGTAGTAATATGGTATATTTGGCAACATGTACTTTATGTTCCTCTTTCTATGTGGGTAAAACCACTAGAAAATTGAAAGAATGTATTATCGAGCACAAGTCTGAAATAAGAAGGGCAATTGATAGGAATGCCTTGTATAAACATATAATCACACATAATTTTGACCATAAATTTAAATTTAGAGTTATTGATATGGTTTATGTATCATATGGGGGGGGGTGATATTAATAACCTTTAGAAATAAAGGAATATGAGTGGATATTAAGATTGGCAGCTGATTATCCACCAGGTTTAAATTCTGCCGTCACATTGAAACCTATTTTAACTAAAATACAGCGAAATAAATTGAATTAAATTAATTTAGTTTATGAAAATGTAGTTAGGATATGAGTTGGATGTATGATATTTGTATCAAAGAATTGTTTTTGAAAAAAAATTTTAATAGTATGAAGTTTTATGTATTATGTTTGTCACATGATTTAGGCTGCAAGTCATGTGATAGTTCTGGCTCCTATTTAAATGTATGTTTTTTTAATGAAACCTGTATTAGTATTGAAAAAGGGCTTGTAACCCGAAAGCTTTACTGAATATAAAGGTGATATTTTCTCAGCGTTTGTCGTGTTTTGGATTTGCTTGTTGATATACCAG